>NC_091305.1:46870816-47170816 GCF_038502225.1 Cherax quadricarinatus | reverse complement strand
ATGTTGGCAGTTTAACTGGCTGAATGAGTGATATTGGTAGTTTAACTGGTTGAATGAGTGGTGCTGGTAGTTTAACTGGTTGAATAAGTGATGCTGGTAGTTTAACTGGTTGAATGAGTGATGCTGGTAGTTTAACTGGTTGAATGAGTGATGCTCGTAGTTTAACTCGTTGAATTAGTGATGCTGGTAGTTTAACTGGTTGAATGAGTGATGCTGGTAGTTTAACTGGATGAATGAGTGATGCTGGTAGTTTAACTGGTTGAATGAGTGGTGCTGGTAGTTTAACTGGTTGAATGAGTGATGCTGGTAGTTTAGCTGGTTGAATGAGCGATGCTGGTAGTTTAACGGGCTGAATGAGTGGTGCTGGTAGTTTAACATTTTGAATGAGTGATGCTGGTAGTTTAACTGGTTGAATGAGTGATGCTCGTAGTTTAACTCGTTGAATTAGTGATGCTGGTAGTTTAACTGGTTGAATGAGTGGTGCTGGTAGTTTAACTGGATGAATTAGTGATGCTGGTAGTTTAACTGGATGAATGAGTGATGCTGGTAGTTTAACTGGTTGAATGAGTGGTGCTGGTAGTTTAACTGGTTGAATGAGTGGTGCTGGTAGTTTAACTGGTTGAATGAGTGGTGCTGGTAGGTTAACTGGTTGAATGAGTGCTGATGGTAGTTTAACTGGTTGAATGAGTGGTGCTGGTAGTTAACTGGTTGAATGAGTGGTGCTGGTAGTTTAACTGGTTGAATGAGTGATGCTGGTAGTTTAACTGGTTGAATGAGTGGTGCTGGTAGTTTAACTGGTTGAATGAGTGGTACTGGTAGTTTAACTGGTTGAATGAGAGGTGCTGGTAGTTTAACTGGTTGAATGAGTGGTGCTGGTAGTTTAACTGGTTGAATGAGTGGTGCTGGTAGTTTAACTGGTTGAATGAGTGATGCTGGAAGTTTAACTGGTTGAATGAGTTATGCTGGTAGTTTAACTGGTTGAATGAGTGATGCTGGTAGGTAATTGGTTGAATGAGTGATGCTGGAAGTTTAACTGGTTGTATGAGTGGTGCTGGTAGTTTAACTGGTTGAATGAGTGGTGCTGGTAGTTTAACTGGTTGTATGAGTGGTGCTGGTAGTTTAACTGGTTGAACGAGTGATGCTGGTAGTTTAACTGGTTGAATGAGTGATGCTGGTAGGTAATTGGTTGAATGAGTGATGCTGGAAGTTTAACTGGTTGAATGAGTTATGCTGGTAGTTTAACTGGTTGAATGAGTGATGCTGGTAGTTTAACTGGTTGAATGAGTTGTGCTCGTAGTTTGACTTGTTGAATGAGTGATGCTGGTAGTTTAACTGGTTGAATCAGTGATGCTGGTAGTTTAACTGATTGAATGAGTGATGCTGGTAGTTTAACTGGTTGAATAGGTGGTGCTGGTAGTTAACTGGTTGAATGAGTGGTGCTGGTAGTCTAACTGGTTGAATGAGTGATGCTGGTAGTTTAACTGGTTGAATGAGTGATACTGGTAGTTTAACTGGTTGAATGAGTGGTGCTGGTAGTTAACTTGTTGAATGAGTGGTGCTGGTAGTTTAACTGGTTGAATAAGTGATGCTGGTAGTTTAACATTTTGAATGAGTGATGCTGGTAGTTTAACTGATTGAATGAGTGATGCTGGTAGTTAAACTGGTTGAATGAGTGATGCTGGTAGTTTATCTGGTTGAATGAGTGATGCTGGTAGTTTAACTGGTTGAATGAGTGGTGCTGGTAGTTTATCTGGTTGAATGAGTGATGCTGGCAGTTTAACTGGTTGAATGAGTGATGCTGGTAGTTAAACTGGATGAATGAGTGATGCTGGTAGTTTAACTGGTTGAATGAGTGGTGCTAGTAGTTTAACTGGTTGAATGAGTGATGCTGGTAGTTTAACTGGTTGAATGAGTGATGCTGGCAGTTTAACTGGTTGAATGAGTGGTGCTGGCAGTTTAACTGGTTGAATGAGTGGTGCTTGTAGTTAACTGGTTGAATGAGTGGTGCTGGTAGTTTAACTGGTTGAATGAGTGGTGCTGGTAGTTTAACTAGTTGAATGAGTGATGCTGGTAGTTTAACTGGTTGAATGAGTGGTGCTGGTAGGTAATTGGTTGTATGAGTGATGCTGGAAGCTTAACTGGTTGAATGAGTGATGCTGGTAGTTTAACTGGTTGAATGAGTGGTGCTGGTAGTTAACTGGTTGAATGAGTGGTGCTGGTAGTTTAACTAGTTGAATGAGTGATGTTGGTAGTTTAACTGGTTGAATGAGTGGTGCTGGTAGGTAATTGGTTGAATGAGTGATGCTGGTAGTTTAACTGGTTGAATGAGTGGTGCTGGTAGTTAACTGGTTGAATGAGTGGTGCTGGTAGTTTAACTGGTTGAATGAGTGATGCTGGTAGTTTAACTGGTTGAATGAGTGATGCTGGTAGTTTAACTGGTTGAATGAGTGGTACTCGTAGTTTGACTGGTTGAATGAGTGATGCTGGTAGTTTAACTGGTTGAATGAGTAATGCTGGTAGTTTAACTGGTTGAATGAGTGATGTTGGCAGTTTAACTGGCTGAATGAGTGATATTGGTAGTTTAACTGGTTGAATGAGTGGTGCTGGTAGTTTAACTGGTTGAAGAAGTGATGCTGGTAGTTTAACTGGTTGAATGAGTGATGCTGGTAGTTTAACTGGTTGAATGAGTGATGCTCGTAGTTTAACTCGTTGAATTAGTGATGCTGGTAGTTTAACTGGTTGAATGAGTGGTGCTGGTAGTTTAACTGGATGAATTAGTGATGCTGGTAGTTTAACTGGTTGAAAGAGTGATGCTGGTAGTTTAACTGGATGAATGAGTGATGCTGGTAGTTTAACTGGTTGAATGAGTGGTGCTGGTAGTTTAACTGGTTGAATGAGTGATGCTGGTAGTTTAGCTGGTTGAATGAGCGATGCTGGTAGTTTAACGGGCTGAATGAGTGGTGCTGGTAGTTTAACATTTTGAATGAGTGATGCTGGTAGTTTAACTGGTTGAATGAGTGATGCTCGTAGTTTAACTCGTTGAATTAGTGATGCTGGTAGTTTAACTGGTTGAATGAGTGGTGCTGGTAGTTTAACTGGATGAATTAGTGATGCTGGTAGTTTAACTGGATGAATGAGTGATGCTGGTAGTTTAACTGGTTGAATGAGTGGTGCTGGTAGTTTAACTGGTTGAATGAGTGGTGCTGGTAGTTTAACTGGTTGAATGAGTGGTGCTGGTAGTTTAACTGGTTGAATGAGTGCTGATGGTAGTTTAACTGGTTGAATGAGTGGTGCTGGTAGTTAACTGGTTGAATGAGTGGTGCTGGTAGTTTAACTGGTTGAATGAGTGATGCTGGTAGTTTAACTGGTTGAATGAGTGGTGCTGGTAGTTTAACTGGTTGAATGAGTGGTGCTGGTAGTTTAACTGGTTGAATGAGAGGTGCTGGTAGTTTAACTGGTTGAATGAGTGGTGCTGGTAGTTTAACTGGTTGAATGAGTGGTGCTGGTAGTTTAACTGGTTGAATGAGTGATGCTGGAAGTTTAACTGGTTGAATGAGTTATGCTGGTAGTTTAACTGGTTGAATGAGTGATGCTGGTAGGTAATTGGTTGAATGAGTGATGCTGGAAGTTTAACTGGTTGTATGAGTGGTGCTGGTAGTTTAACTGGTTGAATGAGTGGTGCTGGTAGTTTAACTGGTTGTATGAGTGGTGCTGGTAGTTTAACTGGTTGAACGAGTGATGCTGGTAGTTTAACTGGTTGAATGAGTGATGCTGGTAGGTAATTGGTTGAATGAGTGATGCTGGAAGTTTAACTGGTTGAATGAGTTATGCTGGTAGTTTAACTGGTTGAATGAGTGATGCTGGTAGTTTAACTGGTTGAATGAGTTGTGCTCGTAGTTTGACTTGTTGAATGAGTGATGCTGGTAGTTTAACTGGTTGAATCAGTGATGCTGGTAGTTTAACTGATTGAATGAGTGATGCTGGTAGTTTAACTGGTTGAATAGGTGGTGCTGGTAGTTAACTGGTTGAATGAGTGGTGCTGGTAGTCTAACTGGTTGAATGAGTGATGCTGGTAGTTTAACTGGTTGAATGAGTGATACTGGTAGTTTAACTGGTTGAATGAGTAGTGCTCGTAGTTTAACTGGTTGAATGAGTGATGCTGGTAGTTTAACTGGTTGAATGAGTGGTGCTGGTAGTTAACTTGTTGAATGAGTGGTGCTGGTAGTTTAACTGGTTGAATAAGTGATGCTGGTAGTTTAACATTTTGAATGAGTGATGCTGGTAGTTTAACTGATTGAATGAGTGATGCTGGTAGTTAAACTGGTTGAATGAGTGATGCTGGTAGTTTATCTGGTTGAATGAGTGATGCTGGTAGTTTAACTGGTTGAATGAGTGGTGCTGGTAGTTTATCTGGTTGAATGAGTGATGCTGGCAGTTTAACTGGTTGAATGAGTGATGCTGGTAGTTAAACTGGATGAATGAGTGATGCTGGTAGTTTAACTGGTTGAATGAGTGGTGCTAGTAGTTTAACTGGTTGAATGAGTGATGCTGGTAGTTTAACTGGTTGAATGAGTGATGCTGGCAGTTTAACTGGTTGAATGAGTGGTGCTGGCAGTTTAACTGGTTGAATGAGTGGTGCTTGTAGTTAACTGGTTGAATGAGTGGTGCTGGTAGTTTAACTGGTTGAATGAGTGGTGCTGGTAGTTTAACTAGTTGAATGAGTGATGCTGGTAGTTTAACTGGTTGAATGAGTGGTGCTGGTAGGTAATTGGTTGTATGAGTGATGCTGGAAGCTTAACTGGTTGAATGAGTGATGCTGGTAGTTTAACTGGTTGAATGAGTGGTGCTGGTAGTTAACTGGTTGAATGAGTGGTGCTGGTAGTTTAACTAGTTGAATGAGTGATGTTGGTAGTTTAACTGGTTGAATGAGTGGTGCTGGTAGGTAATTGGTTGAATGAGTGATGCTGGTAGTTTAACTGGTTGAATGAGTGGTGCTGGTAGTTAACTGGTTGAATGAGTGGTGCTGGTAGTTTAACTGGTTGAATGAGTGATGCTGGTAGTTTAACTGGTTGAATGAGTGATGCTGGTAGTTTAACTGGTTGAATGAGTGGTACTCGTAGTTTGACTGGTTGAATGAGTGATGCTGGTAGTTTAACTGGTTGAATGAGTGATGCTGGTAGTTTAACTGGTTGAATGAGTGATGTTGGCAGTTTAACTGGCTGAATGAGTGATATTGGTAGTTTAACTGGTTGAATGAGTGGTGCTGGTAGTTTAACTGGTTGAATAAGTGATGCTGGTAGTTTAACTGGTTGAATGAGTGATGCTGGTAGTTTAACTGGTTGAATGAGTGATGCTCGTAGTTTAACTCGTTGAATTAGTGATGCTGGTAGTTTAACTGGTTGAATGAGTGGTGCTGGTAGTTTAACTGGATGAATTAGTGATGCTGGTAGTTTAACTGGTTGAATGAGTGATGCTGGTAGTTTAACTGGATGAATGAGTGATGCTGGTAGTTTAACTGGTTGAATGAGTGGTGCTGGTAGTTTAACTGGTTGAATGAGTGATGCTGGTAGTTTAGCTGGTTGAATGAGCGATGCTGGTAGTTTAACGGGCTGAATGAGTGGTGCTGGTAGTTTAACATTTTGAATGAGTGATGCTGGTAGTTTAACTGGTTGAATGAGTGATGCTCGTAGTTTAACTCGTTGAATTAGTGATGCTGGTAGTTTAACTGGTTGAATGAGTGGTGCTGGTAGTTTAACTGGATGAATTAGTGATGCTGGTAGTTTAACTGGATGAATGAGTGATGCTGGTAGTTTAACTGGTTGAATGAGTGGTGCTGGTAGTTTAACTGGTTGAATGAGTGGTGCTGGTAGTTTAACTGGTTGAATGAGTGGTGCTGGTAGTTTAACTGGTTGAATGAGTGCTGATGGTAGTTTAACTGGTTGAATGAGTGGTGCTGGTAGTTAACTGGTTGAATGAGTGGTGCTGGTAGTTTAACTGGTTGAATGAGTGATGCTGGTAGTTTAACTGGTTGAATGAGTGGTGCTGGTAGTTTAACTGGTTGAATGAGTGGTGCTGGTAGTTTAACTGGTTGAATGAGAGGTGCTGGTAGTTTAACTGGTTGAATGAGTGGTGCTGGTAGTTTAACTGGTTGAATGAGTGGTGCTGGTAGTTTAACTGGTTGAATGAGTGGTGCTGGTAGTTTAGCTGGTTGAATGAGTGGTGCTGGTAGTTTAACTGGTTAAATGAGAGGTGCTGGTAGTTTAACTGGCTGAATGAGTGATACTGGTAGTTTAACTTGTTGAATGAGTGGTGCTGGTAGTTTAACTGGTTGAATGAGTGGTGCTGGTATTTTAACTGGTTGAATGAGAGGTGCTGGTAGTTTAACTGGTTGAATGAGTGGTGCTGGTAGTTTAACTTGTTGAATGAGTGGTGCTGGTAGTTTAACTGGTTGAATGTTTGTTGGGCACTGTTGTCTACATGATTCCCTCTTCTCCACCAGGTGGGAGTCAGTATTCAACCCGTCTGGTGAGTTCACATCACTTGACCTTCTCCTCTCACGAAGTCTGTATGGAACTCCACTGTTGTTTCTTTTAAAATTTTTTTTTTTGTTAATTTAACTAGACCTGATTTAATGTAAGTATTTTAACATAATTTTTCTTAATCCTCACCATTTCTTCTAACAGTCTTCTGTCATGTGAGTAACTGCTTGTCCGGGTTGTTACTTTTTAGTGTTTGTTTCTTTTTAGCCTTGTCGAGGGAATTGTGTCTCTGGACACTGACGAGACATGGCGGGTAGTTTGACCTTGGCAATAGAGCAGAAACTTTACGTCATTTTTAACTGGACACCAACAGTGTGTAGCTTCACCCTTTGTAATTTATCATCTGTTTTCTTCAAAGCCCCGGCAGTAAACCTCCTAAGAGTACACAAAGCCGGAATCAACCATCGGTGACACAACTATTGGCGTCTGTACTCTCAGTCTCGGGCTGAAGTTTATACCAGCCACCTTCATCAGTGACTTCCTCGTCTCACACAAGCTGCTCGTTAACACAATCCTGAGAGCTACTTACCACATCATCAGCACATCGGAGTTCCATCTATTCATTGTATATATTGTAGCTTCACTTCACGAGATAAATTTATGCAATTTATTTTTCATTATTTTCAATATTTGTTTTAACTTTATAATTTTAGTTCTGCATATTTTCAATAAGACTGTTGATTTCCTACCATTATTTATTTTATTCTTTTCATAAATATGAATGGTTCTTTCAAATACCCTTTGAGGGTCTGGAAAAGCTTTTATACCTTCACATACATCCTCCTAAGTTATACCAGTACTGAAAATTTAAAGAAAAATCAGAAGAGGCTTCCTAAGTTATTGCACAGAAAACAAAATCAGAAATAGCTTTATAAAAGGCACGAAAGGTTTCCTGGCAAACTCTGATTACTCATCTGTACTACTTGGATTTTTCTCTTGTTTGTTTAATAACGTTTTAACTAAACTTTTACTAACATAATAACTGCGAGGGTTGAGACTCCTACAGGTGAAGTATGAGGAGTTGAGGCTGCTAGGTGTGGCTGACAGTGGTGGAGTGTAGACATCATGACAACAGTCACTGTACAGGTGACACTGGGCATCACAATAGCAGGGGTACCTGCAATGAGAAGGAACTTTTTATATTACACTTGAATCAAATTCAAAATTACTTCCTCGGACAGTTAAAAACGTAGAAGAGCTGATCCTACTGAAGTGTATCAGCCCCCCTCAGTGTAGGTGTTTAAAATGCCAGTAATATGGCCTCATTGCATTGACCTGCAAAATACTTAATTCATGGTGGGACAAATGCCTGGAAACATTTCAGTAAGGAATGCGCAATGCGCCGTGACAGAGTGAGAAAGGCCGAAAATTTGAATGAATTAACAGTAAAAAGTTTAGGCTATACTTTGCATAAGGACTACAAATTGAACTCTGACAACCTTCGATCTAAACCAGACAACAGTCTGTTAATAACCCAGGATGAAGCCAGCTAGCCTACCACTGTCACACCTGCGACCCCACCTCTAGTAGTATAGGAGAGCCAGTCCCCCTACTAATGTTTCTGGTGACCCTAGACTGTCGTCTGCTACACCAGTTGCAGAGGAGCTAGCCTCCCTTGCTAATAAACATGGAGCCACTTATCTGCCACCACCAATCACACCTGTGACTACACCTGAATATGTGGCTGACTCTGTTTTCACAACTCCCACGACCCCCAACAGAGACGGCTTCCGCACTATGTCAAAAGATTTCGATGAGGTATCACACAAGAATTACCTACTAAGAATAATGAGTCATCCATGCCAGAGGCACCGCCAGAGGATGCCAGTGTACCCACAGTGCCTGTTAATGTGGTAGTTGCTGAAGAAAGGACTAACGCATGAGTGCCTCTCTTTGTAAAAATCACTCGTCTAACCTTTCAGGTCGTAACAGTCTTGCATAAAAAATTACTATCTCCAGCATTTGGAATGGTGCCTTTGATCAGAGATGATTGTGATGTAGTTCAAGCTGGGCTTGTGAGGTCTCTGGGGAGACCTAATTTAACCAATTATATGGTCACACCTGGCCTTGGCAAATGGCTATCAGCCACGCCTTTTCTGCTTAAGTCTCAGCTCCATTGTTCATCACTGGCGTCAGACCTCGGCGTCAGATCGTAACACGTGGTGCACACCCCATTGTGGAGGGTGCTTGGACCACCATATAAGCCCAAGGAACAGCATGATCGGGAGACTTCGAGTGGACCTGCTGCTGTGTGCAGAGCTCTGAGTAGAGAGACTTTGAGTGGAGCTGCTGCTGTGTGCAGAGCTCTGAGCAGAGAGACTTCGAGCAGAGCTGCTGTTGTGTGCAGAGCTCTGATCAGGAGATTCGAGGGGAGCTGCTGCTGGGGTGCAGGGCTCGGGAGAAGGCTGCTGAAGTCTCTGGAGGAGACTCTTGGAGACATTGGGCAGAGTACTGGCTTGGAGCAGTACTCGTGCTGTGTAGGTCTTGGGACCTGTGGCTTAGTTCCTGTGGTGAACTGTCCTCTGAACTATATTGTAAGTTATATTCATTTTCATCAAGTTGATTGTATTCCCTGTCTCACTGCCTATATATACCACCCCATTTATCGATACACATAATAATGTACCCCTGTTCCCAAAGATATTATTGTACAAAGACTTAATAATAAACTGTGTTTGAGTAGAATAGTAATACTCACTGTCCCCATTATTTGTTCTTTTATTCATTGTTTTATTTCAAGTAGTGAGAAGATGAGTAGTGTGGTGGGTAAAGTAATGAGAGGTGAAGGTGTAGTCACCAGTGACCTCACATTATCTACCACCTCCGCCAATCATCTCTCCTACCACCTCACCTGCCTATCCCCTGCCTACATAATCCCTTACTCCCATATTCCCCACTTATATCCGTCATTCCAATACCCCCTACATGACATGATCCCACAAGTGCAACAATCTACAGAATTTCATAAAAATTGGGAGAGAAGCCAATAATTTTTGGTTGCAGATATTACCTAAGAATGTGCTGGCAAAATGCTGGGAAATATTTAGAGGAAAAAAAAAGGATTATGAAAATAAGGTACAAATTGTTATCAGCTGAAATGTTTTCATGCTGTTGCCAGAGTACCATATTATAAGCAAGAGGTTGTAATATATTAGTACAATATATAGATTATAATTTTTTTTCATGGAATACTGCCTTCATCAGGAAACAGTTGCCCTACTTATATTAGTGCAACTAAGAATATTGATGTCATCTGTTTCAATGAACGCAGATTACGAGTTGGAATACTTTCCCCGAAGTTTCCCGGTTATGCAGTATATAACTTAATAATAATAATAACAACGATAATTTTATTTTAGCATGGTACATGTTTGTACAAATGAGAGTAAGATTTGGGTGTACATGCCAAAAGTCCCTTCATATGCAGAGCATTTCGGGCACACTTAAGACTAACTTAAGATTAATAGGGTAATGACATTGCTGTAATTTGTACATATGGTCATTAGGTGAGTTACAATGAGTACAAGAAAACTGAATATTCAACTAGTTCACGCTATATATACACTCAGATCACAACATAATAGAGGTACAGACATGTATGCACAGGGCTCCTGACCAGCAGAATGTGATCAGTCATGAGGGTGTCTTCATAAAATTCAACTTCAGTAACAAAAACATACAATGAGAACAAGTCAACCATGTCATAAATGTCATAAATAAGGGAACCAAACAAACAAGGAAGAACGGTCATTGTTATTCTCTGGGATATTATTAATGTCTGCTTCCACTGTTGATGTTTGATGTGTGATCGAGAACAAGATGACAGATGGAATGCTATCATTGTCTTGGAACAACCATAGCACTACTTTCTGCCACACACTCGCCTCACTCAGATCTAAGTGGTGACCTGCACTTAACTCTGTGAAGAAGTGTCTTGTGTGCTCTCCGTGGACTGAACCATAATGTCCTCCATCGAGCAACTTTACCAGCAGCTTAAGGAAGAGCTGAGAGTAGCAGAGATGGAGATACGGCGAATGACTAAGGAAAACAAGAGGATTCGTAGTAGTCCTCCTGTTTTGAGTCCTCAGGTCAAGAAGGGAAACTGGTCAGTGGCTGGACAGCATGGAACGAAGATGACGATCAAGAAGAATGGAAAGACAGAAATGATGAAGAAGAAAGAGACTGCTGTAGAAACATCTAATGCATTCTCCATGCTACACGACGAATGTGAGTCAACTACTGGGAACGTCACGACGAACGACACCAAGGAAGGTAAGAATATTGTTGTTGTTGGGGATAGCCAGGTTAGATACATGGATAGGGCATTCTGCTTGAAGGACAGGAGTAGGAGACAGAGGGTTTGCTTTCCTGGGGCTGGGATGGAGGACATTGTTAGCCGGCTTGACAACATCATGAACGGTAATGGGATCAATCTTATTATTTGCCTCAGTGCTGGAGGCAATGATGTAGGCAAGCGTAGAAGTGAGGATTTAGTTAGAAGTGTTGGTAATGAATGGTTGTCCAGAGCAATTGGTATTAATTGTTGGCTGGATAAACACTGTAAGGATAATGCAGTACCATTCATTGACAACTGGGACAACTTCTATGGCCGAAATGACATGTATGCCAGGGATGGGGTTCACTTATCCAGGGCAGGTGTGGGTTTTCTTGCTAACTCAGTTGAGGGGGTTGTTAGGACTTTAAACTAGGATTAGTTACAGGTATGGGTTTAGAAATGATAAATAATGAGTATGGATATATTGACTTATGCTCTGATATTAAGAATCTTAATAGTAACTGTCATGGAGTAACTCTGGGTAATGATAATTTCAGAAATTGTGTAAAAACAAAGATAAATAGGAAAAATGTGCAGAAGAAAAAACATATGATGGTATTTTATGCTAACAGTCGAAGTGCAAGAAATAAAATTAATGAGCTATGTTCGGTAGCATGTGCTGGGAACTTTGATATCATTGCATTAACTGAAACGTGATATGATTTAAAGAGTCGGGATATGATTGCTGAGTGTAATATTCAAGGATTTAAGTTGTTCAATGTGGATAGATGTAATGGGAAGGGGGGAGGAGTTGCATTATATGTTCGAGAAAATATTAATTGGTGCATAAAAACAGGTATAAAAATAGATGGAGCAGTAACAGAATCTGTTTGGGTAGAGTTTGTAGAGGGTCAAGAAAAACTAATTCTAGGTGTAATATACCGACCTCCAGGCTTGGATCACGATAGAGGGAGACTTCTTTGGGACGAAATTGTTAGGGCTTATAGACACAATAACATAGTTATAGTAGTTGATTTTAACTTTAGTCAAATTGACTGGAATTCTTTGACAGGTAATCTAGAGTCCAGTGACTTTATGGGAACAGTTCAGGACTGTTTTCTGAAGCAGTGCGTAACAGAGCCTACCAGGGGTAATAATTTGCTAGACCTAGTCTTGTCAAATAAGGAAACACTCGTAAATAATCTGAAGATCACTGAAGAGCTTGGCGCAAGTGATCACAAATCCATCACTTTTAGCATTAACTGGGAATGCAAGAATAATGATAATACAGTAAAAATCCCTGATTTCCGTTCTGCCGATTATAATGGACTTAGGGAACACCTATCTAATCTTGATTGGGGTTATCTAGCTAATGATTTTATTGACGATGATCATACTTATGATTATAAAGGGATCTGCTTTTATGATTTTTTTTCTTAATAATGTACACCGTGCCCAGAGTATATACATTCCCCAGAGAGAAATTAGGTCTAATAATAACGATCCCAAATGGGTTAACAGTAGGCTAAAACATCTATTAGGGGAGAAAAGGGGAATTTATAGGCGCATCAGAAGAGGAGAGGTTAACCTTACTGACCAATATGTTTAGCTTAAAAGAGAAGTAAAAAAGGGGATTAGAAAGGCTAAATGTGACTATGAAATTAGAGTTGCTAATGAAACAAAGACTAATCCAAAGGGGTTCTTTCAAGTGTATTGGACGAAGGTGAAAGAAAAAGTAGGACCTCTGAAAATTGGGAATGAACAGCTGACGAATAATGAACTGGAAATGTGTTCCTTATTTAATGACTATTTTTTGTCGGTTTTTACACAGGAAGATGTAAATGAGATTCCAGTAATTAACAATTATTTAGTTCATGATGAATTTAAATTAACTAATATTACTGTCACGAGGGACATGGTTATTAAACAGATAGACAAACTGAAGCAAAATAAGTCCCCGGGACCCGATGAGTTGTTTTCCAGGGTACTTAAGGAATGCAAGATGGAGCTTAGTCAGCCATTAACGAGTGTGTTTAATGCGTCCATCCTTACCGGTGTTGTGCCAGAGTTGTGGAAGATGGCTAATATGGTTCCTATATTCAAATCAGGGGATAAGTCCACTTCTTCAAATTACCGTCCAATAAGCCTGACATCTATAGTGGGCAAGTTATTAGAATCAATTATAGCTGACATTATCAGAAGTCACCTTGAAGAGCATTAACTTGATAAATGAATCTCAGCATGGGTTCACGAGAGGTCGTTCCTACCTGACAAACTTACTGACGTTCTTCAATAGAATATTTGAGGCAGTTGACAGTGATAAGGAATATGATATTGTTTATTTGGATTTTAGTAAAGCCTTCGATAGAGTACCTCACAAGAGACTCTTAAGAAAAGTGGCAGCTCATGGTATAGGAGGTAAAGTTCTAGCATGGATAGAGGCATGGCTTACCAATAGAAAGCAGAGAGTTATCATTAATGGAGTGAAATCTGAATGGGGATTAGTCACTAGTGGCATTCCACAAGGATCAGTTTTAGGCCCTCTCTTGTTCATAATTTACATTAATGACCTTGATGAAGGGATTGCGAGTGACATGAGTAAGTTTGCTGATGATACAAAGATAGGCCGTATAATTCACTCTGAGGAGGATAGCAATGAACTCCAGAAGGATTTGGACAAATTAATGTCTTACCTGGAGTTTACCTGGAGAGTGTTTCGGGGGTCAACGCCCCCGCGGCCCGGTCTGTGACCAGGCCTCCTGGTGGATCAGCGCCTGATCAACCAGGCTGTTGCTGCTGGCTGCACGCAAACCAACGTACGAGCCACAGCCCGGCTGATCAGGAACTGCCTTTAGGTGCTTGTCCAGTGCCAGCTTGAAGACTGCCAGGGGTCTGTTGGTAATCCCCCTTATGTGTGCTGGGAGGCAGTTGAACAGTCTCGGTCCCCTGACACTTATTGTATGGTCTCTTAACGTGCTAGTGACACCCCTGCTTTTCATTGGGGGGATGGTGCATCGTCTGCCAAGTCTTTTGCTTTCGTAGTGAGTGATTTTCGTGTGCAAGTTCGGTACTAGTCCCTCTAGGATTTTCCAGGTGTATATAATCATGTATCTCTCCCTCCTGCGTTCCAGGGAATACAGGTTTAGAAACCTCAAGCGCTCCCAGTAATTGAGGTGTTTTATCTCCGTTATGCGCGCCGTGAAAGTTCTCTGTACATTTTCTAGGTCGGCAATTTCACCTGCCTTGAAAGGTGCTGTTAGAGTGCAGCAATATTCCAGCCTAGATAGAACAAGTGACCTGAAGAGTGTCATCATGGGCTTGGCCTCCCTAGTTTTGAAGGTTCTCATTATCCATCCTGTCATTTTTCTAGCAGATGCGATTGATACAATGTTATGGTCCTTGAAGGTGAGATCCTCCGACATAATCACTCCCAGGTCTTTGACGTTGGTGTTTCGCTCTATTTTGTGGCCAGAATTTGTTTTGTACTCTGATGAAGATTTAATTTCCTCATGTTTACCATATCTGAGTAATTGAAATTTCTCATCGTTGAACTTCATATTGTTTTCTGCAGCCCACTGAAAGATTTGGTTGATGTCCGCCTGGAGCCTTGCAGTGTCTGCAATGGAAGACACTGTCATGCAGATTCGGGTGTCATCTGCAAAGGAAGACACGGTGCTGTGGCTGACATCCTTGTCTATGTCGGATATGAGGATGAGGAACAAGATGGGAGCTAGTACTGTGCCTTGTGGAACAGAGCTTTTCACCGTAGCTGCCTCGGACTTTACTCTGTTGACGACTACTCTCTGTGTTCTGTTAGTGAGGAAATTATAGATCCATCGACCAACTTTTCCTGTTATTCCTTTAGCGCGCATTTTGTGCGCTATTACGCCATGGTCACACTTGTCGAAGGCTTTTGCAAAGTCTGTATATATTACATCTGCGTTCTTTTTGTCTTCTAGTGCATTTAGGACCTTGTCGTAGTGATCCAGTAGTTGAGACAGACAGGAGCGACCTGTTCTAAACCCATGTTGCCCTGGGTTGTGTAACTGATGGGTTTCTAGATGGGTGGTGATCTTGCTTCTTAGGACCCTTTCAAAGATTTTTATGATATGGGATGTTAGTGCTATTGGTCTGTAGTTCTTTGCTGTTGCTTTACTGCCCCCTTTGTGGAGTGGGGCTATGTCTGTTGTTTTTAGTAACTGAGGGACGACCCCCGTGTCCATGCTCCCTCTCCATAGGATGGAAAAGGCTCGTGATAGGGGCTTCTTGCAGTTCTTGATGAACACAGAGTTCCATGAGTCTGGCCCTGGGGCAGAGTGCATGGGCATGTCATTTATCGCCTGTTCGAAGTCATTTGGCGTCAGGATAACATCGGATAGGCTTGTGTTAATCAAATTTTGTGGCTCTCTCATAAAAAATTCATTTTGATCTTCGACTCTCAGTCTGGTTAGCGGCTTGCTAAAAACTGAGTCATATTGGGACTTGAGTAGCTCACTCATTTCCTTGCTGTCATCTGTGTAGGACCCATCTTGTTTAAGTAGGGGCCCAATACTGGACGTTGTTCTCGATTTTGATTTGGCATAGGAGAAGAAATACTTTGGGTTTCTTTCGATTTCATTTATGGCTTTTAGTTCTTCCCGCGATTCCTGACTCCTAAAGGATTCTTTTAGCTTAAGTTCGATGCTTGCTATTTCTCTGACCAGTGTCTCCCTGCGCATTTCTGATATATTGACCTCTTTTAGCCGCTCTGTTATTCTTTTCCGTCGCCTGTAAAGGGAGCGCCTGTCTCTTTCTATTTTACATCTACTCCTCCTTTTTCTTAGAGGAATAAGCCTTGTGCATACATCGAGTGCCACCGAGTTAATCTGTTCTAGGCATAAGTTTGGGTCTGTGTTGCTTAGTATATCTTCCCAGCTTATATCGGTTAGGACTTGGTTTACTTGGTCCCACTTTATGTTTTTGTTATTGAAGTTGAATTTGGTGAATGCTCCCTCGTGACTAGTCTCATTTTGTCGGTCTGAGGCTCCACGCATACATGTCTGAACCTCAATTATGTTGTGATCTGAGTATATTGTTTTTGATATGGTGACATTTCTTATCAGATCATCATTGTTAGTGAAGATGAGGTCTAGTGTATTCTCCAGTCTAGTAGGCTCTATTATTTGCTGGTTTAAATTGAATTTTGTGCAGAGATTTAAAAGCTCGTGTGAGTGTGAGTTTTCATCAGAGCTGCCTCCTGGTGTTATTACTGCAACAATATTATTTGCTATATTCCTCCATTTTAGGTGCCTTAAGTTGAAATCCCCCAGGAGCAAGATGTTGGGTGCAGGAGCTGGAAGATTTTCCAGACAGTGGTCAATTTTTAACAGCTGTTCCTGGAATTGCTGGGATGTTGCATCCGGAGGCTTGTAGACTACCACAATGACTAGGTTTTGGTTCTCGACCTTTACTGCTAAAACTTCCACTACGTCATTTGAGGCATTAAGCAGTTCTGTGCAAACAAGTGACTCTGCAATGTACAGGCCAACCCCCCCCTTTTGCCTGTTCACTCTGTCACATCTGTATAGGTTGTAACCTGGGATCCATATTTCGTTGTCCAAGTGATCCTTTATGTGGGTCTCAGTGAAAGCCGCGAACATTGCCTTTGCCTCTGCAAGCAGTCCACGGATGAAAGGTATTTTGTTGTTTATTGCTGGCTTTAGACCCTGTATATTTGCAAAGAAGAATGTTATCGGACTGGTGGTATTGTTGGTACTGGGGGGGGATTTTTTTTCCGGCATTAGTATCTGTATCTGTTGGTTTGGAGTGGAGGCCATCGACTGTGATTCCACTCCAGGAATGACTGGATTTGGTGTACGATTTCTGCCATTTCCTGCCAGTTTTTTTTCCTTCCTGGCACTAAAAAACCTCTCCCTCTTGAGTGGCTGTGGCTACCCAGGTTTTCCCATGGCCTGGATGTTTTGTATCTTTTTGTCCCCTTTAGATGGTATGCCTGGCAATTTAAGTTATAGCACAGTCTTTCCTGTACTGAAGAGGTACACATTTCAGGGTGAAAAAGCTTACAGGAAGGGAGTTTGCATTTTCCTGTTGTCATATGGGCATGACATTTTCTAGGGTGGTCATAGTTGCATGTCCCATCTGTTTTTCCAGATTTCCCATGCCAGCAGATACCAAGTGCATAGTATGTGCACAGGCTTGGTTTCCGTTTGCCTTGGGTTTCTGTGACTGTATTCCCTGTTGGTGCATGTTTCCCTGTCTTATTCCTATCCTCCTTAGCACCAACAATGGAGCTCCCACCAGTTGTTTTTGGTAATTTATCCTCACTATTGCTATTGGAGTCCTCTTGTTTGCTATTTCCTGCGGTATTTCTGGTTTGCAATATTGGTTTTATCTTATCTTTGACTACACTTGTTTCCCTACTATGGCTCCTGTCCTCTATGAGGTCATTTATATGTATTCCTTCCTGCGTATAATTCCCGACTACCTGGACAAAATCTCCAGCTTCACCATTACTGTCTACCAGGACAGTATCTCCAGCTTCACCATTTCTGTCTCCCAGGACAGCACCTCCAGCTTCACCATTACTGTCTCCCAGGACAGTATCTCCAGCTTCACCATTACTGTCTCCCAGGACAGCACCTCCAGCTTCACCATTACTGTCTCCCAGGACAGCACTATCAGCCCTACATTTACTGACTACCAGGACATCACCTCCAGCCTTACAGTTTGTGACTACATGGCCAGTATCAAGGGCAGTACCATTCAGCCCGGACTTTTTATGTTCCCATCTGTTGTAGAAAGCTTCCAGGTTTTCTATGAAAGCAGCTTTGATGTTATCCTCTTTTAATACCCTTGTGATTTTAGTCCACAGATTTTCCTCATTTGGGCATACCCAAAAACACTTCTCTGTTTTAATACTGCTTGTAGCTAGTTCTGGGATATCTGCACAAGGAGCGTGACACCAATTTCCACAAAAATGACAATTTATCCATGTGGTAGCCCGTTTGTTTGACTGACCACAGACTACACACAGCTTCATAATGATTTGAATGGTTGATTTACTGCAAGTCTACTAGCAACCTCTTGAATATTATATTAATAACCTTAAATGAAGCTCTAGCTATTTGTATTTCTGTTTCTAACTCTTTTTGTATATTGGACAGCTTACCGTCACGTTCCTGATTTTTAATGTTTGTGTTTATAAGGGCGCCTACAAACCCATCCGTTTACAGTCTGCTTTATTGTCCAACGAAACTGTTTGAAACCAGTCCCGGGTTCGGACCAGTCAAGGGTTCGGACCAGTCAAGGGTTCGGACCAGTCGATCTGCTCTGATCAGTGGGTCACTTATTTAAAACATACTGGTCGGTGATTTGAGCTAACACATGAAGGATCTACTGGAAATTATCTACCCGAGTAATATGTGATTTGACTGATACAAAAGTATAACTTGCGTGTTGAAGAGCCGGTGATATCTGGCAGCTCCTACAATGACGTACAGTCGACCTCTTTGTTTATCAATCGCTGTATCTGGCTTTTCTATTTTTGTTTTTCCGTCTCCACCACAATAAATGCTATATTATCACTATAGTTGACTGGTGCAAATTTTGGAGGAAGGACGCTTTTTCTGTAGTAATAATTGCTTCTCGTTGTGTATATTGCGACCGCTGGTAACTACAGGTTATATGAAATTCACAGTAACGTCTCGTATTTCAAGAAAATGAAACTAATGAAAGTCACTCCACTCCACTAAGTACCATTATAATACTGGTTAGTTGCTACTACAACACTGTATTCTGCTATTCACTGGTATCACTAGATTATATGCGAGTACAGTAGCAGGCCAGGAAGATTATTAAAAACAGCTGACCTGTGGTCTGAAAAATGGTAGATGAAGTTCAATGTGGATAAGTGTAAGGTACTAGCCCTTGGTAATGAAAATAATCCTCGAAGCTATAATTTAGGTGAAGTAGAGCTTGATCATACAGAATGTGAAAAGGACTTGGGAGTCATGGTGAGCAGAAATCTAAAGCCAAGACAGCAGTGCCTTAGTGTGCGCAACAAGGCCAACAGATTACTTGGATTTATCTCAAGAAGTATAAGTAACAGAAGTCCAAAAGTTATTTTACAGCTCTATACATCACTAGTGAGGCCTCATTTAGATTATGCTGCTCAGTTTTGGTCCCCTTACAACGACTATGGTACGACAGGATGGATATAGACTCATTAGAGAACATACAGAGAAGAATGACTAAAATGATTTACTGTGTAAGGAACCTCCAGTATGAAGATAGACTTAAAGCCTTAAATCTCCACTCTCTGGAGAGGCGTAGAACGAGGGGAGATATCATTGAAGTGTATAAGTGGATGACGGGCATAAACAAGGGAGATATTAATAAAGTACTGAGGGTGTTAAACCAGGTAAGAACCAGAAATAATGGATTTAAGTTGGATAAATTTAGATTTGGAAAGGACATAGGTAAGTACTGGTTTTCTAACAGAGTTGTAGATGCGTGTTACAGTCTTCCCAGGGGGGTGATAGAGGCTAGGACCTTGGGTAGCTTTCATTAAGAAGAGATTGGACAAGTATATGAGTGGGAGAGGCTGGGTTTGATTGGTGTCATTGGGTACGGGAGCTATTTCTTGGGTAGCTTTAGGTAGAGGTCGCTTTGATAAGGACCTGCCTCGCATGGGCCAGTAGGCCTTCTGCAATGTTCCTCCATTCTTATGTTCTTATGAAAAATATCCTAAACAACACTGATCCAAACCTTTGCCTAGAAAAAATTAACTCTGTGGCTCTTTAAGTCTGCTCAAGGCACATTCCATTAAGATAAAGAAAGACAAGATGTAAACTAGAAAGAGAGACACTCCCTATTGTAGACTGTAAGCCTACATACCTAGTTTTTAATAGTTTCCACCAGAGGGCAAGCCTGGTGGACATGCCACTTCAGACAGCAGCACCCTCCTCCCTCACTTAGCGCCCAGGAATCCTAGAGTCAACAAGGCCTAATCCTCTCTTCCTCGCGGGCATGGCCCCCCACCTGGGGCTGGGCAACTTAATTAAACACACTGCCTGTGTACCCACTATTTCGCAAATATAATTAAGAAGCCTCCAAAGCCTTTATCATTGCTCCTCGCCTGCAACAAATGACCTAATTACTTTTGTGAAAATTTGTGTGGACTGCCTCCAAGTGAGTCGCCTACCCTGGCAAACTCTGTTGACACCGAGCTCTGAGGTGGGTACCTCAGCCTCACAAGTGGCTTATAGGACAGATTTTCACAAATGATTGGTATTGCAAGAAACCTTGCCTGTATGCACGTATAAAGGACTAACTTACTTGGTGTTGCAGCATATATCCTGATCTTCAACTTCCTAAGCCTAGCTTTAGCCCCTTTGGACTTCCCCTCGGAAACCATGTTCAACCGGGAACATTAATTCCTGCAATATTCAATCGTAATTAGTGTCCTGCCTGCACCTCAGAAATTCCTATATCCAAGAGGGTATGTATCCCCTAGTATAACTATGCAGACTCAGACACTAGCTTCAGACGGCTCTGAGACACTGGTACTTACTGGGCATGCTCTCTCTGTAGCATGCCGAGCCCACAGTTAACTCAACCCACAATCTCCCAAGACACTGGCCAGAACCTACGGGAAAAGGTGAAGATCTTGTCTTACTGTATGGGCTGATGGAGGAGATCATCTATGGTACATCGAGGTGCCTCTACCAGATTTCCCCAGGTCTCAGATGTGAAGACACGTGGGGGCGCCCACTGCTGTTCACGGCACGTCTTGTCCAGTCGGTGTCTGTTGTAAGAAGGGCGCTATTCTGTCTTTGTGACCCGCGCCTCCTCAATCAAGCTAGGGCTGCCAGTTCTCCCTAGCTAACTTATCCTAGTGTTTGCCTACATTATCGGCCTATAACTACCTATGTTAAGGTCTTAGGTCTACTTTATCATTATCTACAGATGCCTTAGTAAACCTAATATTAGTGTACTACCAGTAAACTACCTACTCCTTCCCTGAAGAGTAAATCTATAAATTAAATAAGCTTACCAACAACCGCCAACCAGAGAATGCTTCGTTTGTTTGGGAGGGTTTAAGGGCCGTCCGGCTCGGCCGTCCCGACGGCCATGCTGGATCTGAGCTGTGGAACTATTTGGACCAAATAAATTTCCACATCCTCCCGCCGGCAAAGGTAGGCGCTAAGTCTAGATCAAGTCTGCCTCCCGCAGGCCCCCCCAGTGGGCCCTGGACTTGAGCGCCGTTCGACGGGTCGTCCGGCCGCTCAGCTCGCTCAACCTCTGGTCTAATTTCTCATGTCCCGGTCCCACCGTATGGACCTCGAGAGGTAAAAGCCTGTTGATGGGTCTTATAGTCTCGACACCATTCATTCTTACTTTCACCATTCTCAACCGCCCAGCCTTGTCTGAGTGGGTTGACACTACCAGGCCAAGAGGCCAGTATGCCCTGGGCGCCTCGGATTCTACTAGCACCAGGTCCCCTTCACTTAGCATCATCTTATTTGCCTCGGGGTCGGCACCATAGAAATGTTCCCGCAAGGTTGTCAAGTAATCCCTGCGCCACACCTGGTTCCATTTGTCCAGGATGTTCACCAGTCTGTTGTGACTCCTGTGCAGTTCTTCATTGATGGGGGGACCATCTGGCCCATAATAATCCAGCTCCTTGGAAGACTGACTCAAAATTGTGGGGAAGGGCTCAATCCTTCTTCCAAACAGCATGTGATTGGGGGTGAGAGCTTCTTGCTCGTCAATCCCATTTTGTACGTAGGTCAGAGGCCTGTTATTAACTCTTGCCTCTATCTCAACTAACACTGTCCTCAGTTCATCACAGCTCACCCTCCTGCCATGCAAGACCTTCCAAATGCACCTTTTGACTGTGCCCACCATGCGTTCATAGAATCCCCCTTGCCAGGGTGCCCTGGGAGCTTTGAACCTCCACTCGCACTCTATTCTCTTCAGGTGTTCTCGTACTTCTCCGTTGTCCCTAAGATTCCTGAAAACTTTATCGGCCGCCCTAAAGCTTGTGCCATTGTCCGAGATAATCAATCGTGGGCACGAGAATCTGGCAGTAAACCTCCTGAACAACTTCACGAAAGTCTCTGTTGTCATATCTTCTGCCAACTCCAAATGCACCGCTCGAGTAGTGGCACAAGTAAACAGGCAGACATATACTTTCTGAGGCCCCACCCTATCGTCTCCTGGGTTCTTCAATGTGATAGCCCCAGTATAGTCTATTCCTACAGTCTCAAAGGGCCTGTCACTATGTACCCGCTCCTGAGGCAGCGGTGGTGGACCTGGGTACGGTAGGGTCCTCCCATCGTACCGCCGGCAGACTGTGCAACCCTTTAGCACCCTTTTGACGGCTGCTCGACCCTTCAATACCCAGTAATTCTGACGTAGGCAGGTGACGGTATCTCCAAACCCCCCATGTAAGGTCCTCTGATGGGCATCTTGTATCAATAGCTCTGTCGCCCATCCCTCCTTTCCCAGTAGCACAGGATGTTTGGCCCCATAGCTGAGCTCAGAGTTTTGTATTCTTCCCCTGCATCTTATTAGCCCCGCATGATCTAGGAACAATCCCAATGAGTGAACCAATTTGCTGTTCCCTGAGTCGTCATCGTTGGACACGTGTCCTGACGCCATAACCTGCTGCCGGGTCGTAAGTACTTCCAGCACTCCTGGAAACCTCTCCCTTTGGTAATGCCTTATCCAATATTCTCTGGGACCCACTAGAGACAACTGTCGACCTTGGCTTACCTTGTCATGCAGCTTCCTCACAAATCAAAATACTATTTCCGTGACTCCTATAAGTTTTCTCCACGAGGAGTAGCGCCTGGGGTCAAATAATTCAGTGTCGTGTCCCCCCGCAAAATGTACTATGCTGCTGGTTGTCTCCACGAATTTCTGCTCCGGCCAGCAATCCCTTGCCGGTAACCAGTCTGGGCCTTTGAACCAAATCTTGCTTTTACACAGCTTTCTGTGTGTCACCCCTCGGCTTATCAGGTCGGCTGGGTTTTGATCTGTAGGCACATACAGAATTGTTGACGTTGACTGTAGTTCCCGTATCTCCTTTACCCGATTCCTGACATAGGGGAGCTTAGACCTGTCATTCTGGACCCACTGTAAGGCCACCTCCGAGTCTGTCCATACATAGGTGTGTGTCACCCTCAGATTACTCAACACCTCCTCTACGTACTTACCCAGTCTTGCTCCCAGCAACATCGCCGTGAGCTCTAGCTTTGGGATCGAGCAATCCTTCAGGGGTGTCACCCGCACACGACTGGTGACCAGATTGACTTGGTCCCCGGCCACCAAATACGCTACTGCCCCATAGGCCCTGGAGGAGGCATCACAGAAGACGTGCAAGTCATAATCCCGCCCGGTGCACCCGATGGACCTGGGGAATGTGAACTCGTGCAATTCCGCTAGGTCTTTGTTAACCAGATCCCACTCCTGGCAGACTGTTTCTGGCAGTGGGTCGTCCCAACCTAGGTTCAGCTCCCAGGTCTGTTGCACTAGCATCCTCCCTCGAATGGTGATGGGTGTCAACAAACCCAAAGGATCGAAGGCAGTCTGCACTTTGCTCAGCAAAGACCTCCTGGTCAGCTTCCCTTCCCCATCAGGCTTCCTCTTTAGCCTAAGTCTGTCTTCCTTGATTTCCCACTCCAGTCCCAACACCGATGTTACCTCAGGCACTGAGTAGCCAGCATAGTCACGTTCCACCATGCCCCGCAACGTTGGATTGTTTGTCACCCATTCTCTCAATGGCATGTTAGCCGAGAGCATCTCCTGATTAGACTCTCGGTAAATGTCCATCAACAGCCTTTCATCTGAGGTGGTACCCTGCATGTTGTCTACATAAAATAGGGTCTTCAGTAATTCTTTAAGCGGGCTGTTACAGTTCACAAGGTGGTAGTCTATGGTAGCCTGTAATACTAATGGTGAACTAGTGGCACCAAACAACACTGCCCTGAATCTATAGGTATCATACCCTTGCTTGGGCACCTCCCTGTTAGCCAACCACAAGAACCTTGTGTAGTCCCTGTCCTGTGGCTGCAACCCAATACGTAGGAAGGCTTTGCTAATGTCTGCCGCATAGGCGTACTGTTCCGTCCTGAATCTCAACAACACATCTGCTAATTTCTGCGTCAGGGAGGGCCCTGTGAGCAGACAGTCATTCAACGATGGCTCTCGGGGACTGGCCTGCGAGCTGCAGTTGAAGACTACTCTGATGGGAGTGGTTACCGACTCCTTGGTGACTGCCATGTGTGGAAGATAATGGGTGTTTTCCCCAGGGCTGGCATTGGGCACTTTCTCGATGAACCCAAGGGCCAGCTGTTCCTTAATAATATCATCATATTTCCCCACCAGACCCTTCTTGGTCAGGCTGTTCACCAATGAATTCAACTGACCACGTGCCCTCTTGAAATTAGTGGGCAGCGTTGGGTGGCCCGGTTTCCATGGGAGTCGCACCCAATACTGTCCTTCCCTGAACTGCACATGGTTCAAGTAATCTCGATACGTCTCTTCGTGTTCGGGGGGTGGCTGGTCACCTTTAATCCCTACTACATCCAGGTCCCATAGTTTATGGACCGGCTCACTGTCGGATATGCCAACTTGCGCCTCTGACAGACCTTCATGCACACCAATCTGCATCACCAGTACAGCCTCAGTCGCTGTAATACCAGAGCCCTCCTTTCCCGGGGTCGCAGGGAAGTGAGCTGGTACTCTGCCTCCTATGATGTACCCCGCTGGAGTCCTGTACAGGCCAACACCTTCCTTGATAACCCTTCTCGTAGACACGAACTCGTCTAGGTAATCCCCTCCTACCAAGATGCCTACATTACTAACATTGTCTGTAGCAATGTCTGGTTCCGCTAGCTTCACACCCAACTCCCTCAAACGTTTGACTGCTGCAGCCAGTCCCCTAGTGGTAATGATATTGGGCAGCCTCTTCACCATCAAGGCTGAAATTTCCCGTCGATGCCCGGCTAACCTGACCGTCACATTGACTACTGGATAAGACCTGCGTGGGACTTCCCCACCAAACCCTTCCACCTTCATGTCAACTTTACCAACTGTCTCCAGCTTCAACCTAGTTGCTAAACTCTTCGCTATGAAGGATCTCTGTGCCCCACTGTCGAAGAACAAACGGGTCGTTTCAGACTTCTTCCCGTTCGCGACCACCGCCATTATGGTGGGCAAGGCCACCGAGCCTTGAAACTGCTCACCAGAACAAATTCTCAGTGCCGTACTCACCACACTCATCGCTACTTCTGACTTGTTCTTGCTCTCCGCCCTTTCTTGTGGTTTGCTCTCCTTAACTTGTGCTAATCCGGCATCATTAGGACACAGTGCACTGTGGTGCTTTCCCTTCCAGCAGCCCCGACACTCCCTGAGCATGGTGTTACAGTCCCTGGCAAAATGTTTTCCACAACACTTGAAACAAAGTCTCAACTCTCTTAGTCGTTGAACCCTTTGGTTATAGGTGGTGAAGCTTGAACACCCTGAACTAGTGTGTTCTTCATCACAAAACACGCACCGTCTCATACTGGCCGCTTTAGTGGCTTCTCCCTTGGCCCTGTGGGTGGAGGACTCGCCCTGGGCATAATACATGCCTACTTTAGTGGGAGGTGGTTTTAGGTCTATCTCTCGAATGTCTGGGGAAGTTGACCGACTTCTCCTTGGTAGGTAATTTCTCCCCCTGACCTATGCTCAGGTGAGATATGAGATCCCCTAACCCTTCAATAATTTGTTTTATCGTGAACCTATTCGTCCGATATTTTAAGTGTAACTCATGCACTGTCGTGCTAGCCAGTTTCCTCTGAATCACCTGGCTAAGGACCCATTTTGAATCATTCTCATCATGCAAATCTCTGAAACTAATGGTCAGGCTCATAATCTCAATACGGAACTTCTCTAGACTTTGATGGTCATGTCGGCAAGCCTCTAGATCCAACAACCGATAAAGTATAGCTACCTTTATCTCCTCAGTGTTGCCAAACATGTCTTCTAATTGGTCTTTGGCATGTTGGTAATTAGTGTCAGTAATTGGGTAGTGCCGGACCAGATCTAAGGCTTTACCCTTGAGCTGCGACCGCAAATACTGCAACTTGACGGCATCTGACAAATCGTTTCTGTCATCTATCTGGGCTCTAAACTGATCCCAGAAAGCTATGTACTCTGTTAAGGTTCCGTCGAACGTTGGCAAATTCAACTGGGGCAACTTGGGCAACATATTGACAGGTGTGCGGTTGTTTGGGGTACCTGCAGTGTTCAACCCCACCCTTGGAATACTAGCCTTTAATGTACTTAACTTATCTTTGTACATATTCATTTCCTGATGACAATCTACATCATCCTTATCGAATTCGTCCATAGCCTGGTGAAGACTTCCCTGGGATTCCTCATCCGCAATAGCCTGTTGCTCATATGCTGAGAATGCTCGTTCATAGGCTTCCCATTTTTCCCCCAAACTCTTCAAGCAGTCTTGCAAATCATTGCAGTCTACATTACTGCGTTGGCAAGTCACCTTGCACCTGTTACGTATTCTGTTCAGATGCCCTTTGTATGCTGCTACTGATCGCCTTAATTTTGTTAACACTGGACTAGACTCTCCTGAACCCCCATCTGCCATTGTCGAAGTTTAATGAGGAGTGTGACACTAATTGTACTTTACCCAGTCCACCCCACAGCACGTCACGGTGTTAGGCAAGAATGAACGAGTCTTAAGGCTTCTCAACAAGCTTAACAATTCCCTTTGTTAAGTTGACTACTATGAATCAAAAATGTATACTGCTAGCTCTCAAATCCCAATCAAAAATGTGTATCGATGTGAAAGCTTAATCTAGCACTTAACTGTACAATGCCAGCAAATAATTACAGGACTTAACCTAGTCTCAGGTATAATTCACAAATCCCACATTAACATGAATCAAAGATGATGAAAATCACACAATAAAAGGTGCAGTATACAAATTAAAATCACTTGGTTAACACAAGTAAATTCAACAATTCAACTTGTGAAACAGTAAATAAATAATGTATGTAAACAGCTTGGCCTAACTGTGCCCAGCTTACTTTGTCTAGCGTGGATGGTTGGATAAGGTAAATCCTAACCTAGCTAGTGTGCTATAACTTAAACCTGGCTTTATAACTCCCTGTAAATAATAACTAGGTTAAATCTGTCCTAGCTACTATAACCTTTGTAACTATTGCACAAGCCTAGCCTAACTGTGGCTACCTTGCAAATCCACTGTAAGTAATTAATCCACAAGTCTCCTACTCTGGATTACTTGTAATCACTGTAAATAATTAAATTCACAAGCTTCTCTAGCCTACCTGGCCTGCCTGTAAATTACTGCAAATAACAACTTCTGTGTATAGTCAGCTTGGCCTAGCCTCTGTGTAACTTTGACCTAGGTGTGCTAACTTAACCTAACTTTTTTAAACTGGTTCCTAACTGTGGCCTAGCTATGATAGCTTAACCTAACTCTGTAAAACTGGTTCCTAACTGTGGCCTAGCTATGATAGCTTAACCTAACTCTGTTAAACTGGTTCCTAACTATGGCCTAGCTATGATAGCTTTACCT
This sequence comes from Cherax quadricarinatus, assembly GCF_038502225.1. Taxonomy (NCBI): domain Eukaryota; kingdom Metazoa; phylum Arthropoda; class Malacostraca; order Decapoda; family Parastacidae; genus Cherax; species Cherax quadricarinatus. The sequence continues at coordinate 47,143,388 of NC_091305.1, read as the reverse complement.
AGCTATTCCACATCCGGTTTTCGAAGGACCACTTTTGTGAAAATTTGTGTGGACTGCCTCCAAGTGAGTCGCCTACCCTGGCAAACTCTGTTGACACTGAGCTCTGAGGTGGGTACCTCAGCCTCACAAGTGGCTTATAGGACAGATTTTCACAAATGATTGGTATTGCAAGAAACCTCGCCTGCATGCATGTATAAAGGACTAACTTACTTGGTGTTGCAGCATATATCCTGATCTTCAACTTCCTAAGCCTAGCTTTAGCCCCTTTGGACTTCCCCTTGGAAACCACGTGCAACCGGGAGCATTAATTCCTGCAATATTCAATCGTAATTAGTGTCCTGCCTGCACCTCAGAAATTTCTATATCCAAGAGGGTATGTATCCCCTAGTATAACTATGCAGACTCAGACACTAGCTTCAGACGGCTCTGAGACACTGGTACTTACTGGGCATGCTCTCTCTGTAGCACACCGGGCCCTCAATTAACTCAACCCACAATCTCCCAAGACACTGGCCAGAACCTATGGGAAAAGGTGAAGATCTCGTCTTACTGTATGGGCTGATGGAGGAGATCATCTACGGTACATCGAGGTGCCTCTACCAGATTTCCCCAGGTCTCAGAAGTGAAGACACATGGGGGCGCCGTCTTCTGTTCACGGCACGTCTTGTCCAGTCGGTGTCTGTCGTAAGAAGGGCGCTATTCTGTCTTTGTGACCCGCACCTCCTCAATCAAGCTAGGGCTGCCAGTTCTCCCTAGCTAACTTATCCTAGTGTTTGCCTACATTATCGGCCTATTACTACCTATGTTAAGGTCTTAGGTCTACTTTATCATTATCTACAGATGCCTTAGTAAACCTAATATTAGTGTACTACCAGTAAAACTACCTATTCCTTCCCTGAAGAGTAAATCTATAAATTAAATAAGCTTACCAACAACCGCCAACCAGAGAATGCCTTGTTTGGGAGGGTTTAAGGGCCGCTCGGCTCAGACGACCAGACGGCCATGCTGGATCTGAGCTGTGGAACTATTTGGACCAAATAAATTTCCACAACTGCCCAAATTTGCCGAATTTCTTCGAGAAATATTCGTGGCGTCACCTAGAACTTCACAGCGCCCCATGCTGTTCTCAAATCACGTGTTCAGCATCACCTGTATGTTCTCTTATTGTTTTCAGCCCAGCACAGCTATTTCAGCAAGTCAGAGGTGGGTTTGTGGTGATTTCTGTGTCCAGTGTGGATGCGTCTCCCCATGATTGTAGGTGGAGAGGAGGAAGCGGCCAGAGTTCCTTGCCTCACTCACCCACGCTCACCCACTCCTACCACCACACTCTCCACCACTATGCTTCGATGGAAATAAATGGTATAAAATACCGACACAATGGAAATATAAACACATATGCAGTATAATGTGATCCTTTATTGACAACGTTTCACCCACACAGTGGGCTTTTTCAAGTCACACACAGATCTGTGTGTGACTTGAAAAAGCCCACTGTGTGGGTGAAACGTTGTCAATAAAGGATCACATTATACTGCATATGTGTTTATATTTCCACCACTGTGCTTCACTTCCTCTGCTGTTTTCTGTGAATTCAGTGTGAATTCTTTGCCAGAGCTGTGTATCCGAGCCCCCGAGGTCACTCGAAGCCACGTGGAGCAAGCCACGTGGGGTGTGGATGACCCAAACCACTTGCTGCCCGCATCACTTCCTTGACGTCACGATGTCTGCCTGACGTCACCTTGCAATGTCACCCCATGACATCCCTCACGACGTCATTCAAAGATGTTACATAAGAACATAAGAAAATATGAACATATGAACATAAGAACATAAGAATGTAGGAACACTGCAGAAGGCCTACTGGCCCATGCGAGGCAGGTCCTTATCAAAACAACCTCTGCCTATGATGAGGACGGGTAGACGATGAAATCATGTGACTCCTGTGTTGTTGGGTTGGTGGTGCTTAAGTATCATATATGCCAATGTTTTTGAAATTTTGTAGTTTCCAGTGTTGCGTTCTATAGTGTCGGTGACGGCGATTAGTGAGGCTTCTAGGCACCGTCGGCGTCTAAGGTCTGGTTCGGTGAGAACGAGTTGTGCCTCATTCCAGTTCATCAAATGTCCCGTGGAGTCTCTGTGGAGGACACAGGCGTACCTTACATCGTCTCTGTTAGAGGCATTTCGATGCTCATTCAAGCGGACTGCAAGATCTCTGCCTGTCTTGCCTCGTTCTCACCGAACCAGACCTTAGACGCCGACGGTGCCTAGAAGCCTCACTAATCGCCGTCACCGACACTATAGAACGCAACACTGGAAACTACAAAATTTCAAAAACATTGGCATATATGATACTTAAGCACCACCAACCCAACAACACAGGAGTCACATGATTTCATCGTCTACCCGTCCTCATCATAGGCAGAGGTTGTTTTGTAGATGAATGGTTCAGAGAACCGACATGGGCACGACCTACTTCCACATTGAACAAATGTGACACGACCTATGACTGCTGCACCTCTCCTGCCATACGGTTTATAAGCTGCTTCTCCGCTGATATGCCGTATTCTATTCAAGATTGATGGACTGAACACATCGACTCAAGGTTGAGGGACTGATTACCTCATTCTCCTCCTGTTCTTCAAGTTTCTCCTACGTTTGGACTGATGAAGCCACTGTGTGGCGAAACGTTTCCTCAATAAAGATACCCAAGAGTTGCACATGTGTCTAATTTATCAGAGGTTGTTTTGATAAGGACCTGCCTCGCATGGGCCAGTAGGCCTTCTACAGTGTTCCTCCATTCTTATGTTCTTATGTTCTTATGACATTCCTCAGGTCACGTGCGTCACACCTCACTCTCCGCCTATATATATAATGCCTTTCTACCTCTGTATGTTAGAAGTGATCAAGGTCCCAGGACCGAAACGTTTTCTAATAAATATGTCATAGTGTTTGCTTACGTGTCTTTCTAAACCAACTTGTCAGTATTTATTACCAAGGTTTATACCATGTTCTCTAATGAGTCTATGTCCATCCTGTAGTAAGGGGACCAAAACTGGGCAGCATAATCTAAATGAGGCCTCACTAGTGATGTATAGAGCTGTAAAATAACTTTTGGACTTCTGTTACTTATACTTCTTGAGATAAATCCAAGTAATCTGTTGGCCTTGCTGCGCACACTAAGGCACTGCTGTCTTGGCTTTAGATTTCTGCTTACATAAGAACATAAGAAAGGAGGAACACTGCAGGAGGCCTGTTGGCCCATACTAGGCAGGTCCTTTACAATTCATCCCACTAACAAAACATTTGCCCAACCCAATTTTCAATGCCACCCAAGAAATAAGCTCTGATGTGAAAGTCTCACTCAAATCCAACCCCTCCCACTCATGTACTTATCCAACCTAAATTTGAAACTACCCAAAGTCCCAGCCTCAATAACCCAACTAGGTAGACTGTTCCACTCATCAACTACCCTATTTCCAAACCAATACTTTCCTATGTCCTTTCTAAATCTAAACTTATCTAATTTAAATCCATTACTGTGGGTTCTCTCCTGGAGAAACATCCTCAAGACCTTATTAATATCCCCTTTATTAATACCTATCTTCCACTTATACACTTCGATCAGGTCTCCCCTCATTCTTCGTCTAACAAGTGAATGTAACTTAAGAGTCTTCAATCTTTCTTCATAAGGAAGATTTCTAATGCTATGTATTAATTTAGTCATCCTACGCTGAATGTTTTCTAACGAATTTATGTCCATTCTGTAATATGGAGACTTCTGTTGCTTACACTTCTTGATATAAATCCCAGTAATCTATTTGCCTTATTACGTACGCTTAGGCACTGCTGTCTTGGTTTAAGGTTGCTGCTCACCATAACCCCCAAGTCCTTTTCACAATCTGTATGGTTAAGTTCTACATCATTTAACTTATAAGTACTAGGGTTATGGGCACTCCCAAGCTTCAGAACCTTGCATTTATCTACATTGAACTGCATCTGCCACTTTTCTGACCAAGAATAGAGTTTGTTTAAATCCTCCTGAAGTTCCATAACATCTACGTTTGAATCAATTATCCTACCTATCTTTGTGTCATCGGCGAATTTGCTCATATCACTAGTAATTCCCTCATCAAGATCATTGATATATATTATAAACAACAACGGGCCCAAGACTGATCCCTGTGGAACGCCACTTGTTACAGATCCCCACTCGGATTTAACCCCATTTATGGACACTCTCTGCTTCCTGTCAGTGAGCCATGACTCGATCCACGAGAGCACTTTTCCCCCAATGCCATGAGCTGCCACTTTCTTTAACAGTCTATGGTGCAGAACTCTATCAAAAGCCTTACTAAAATCTAAGTAAATAATATCAAATTCTTTATCGTGGTCAACAGCCTCAAAAGCTTTACTGAAGAAAGTTAATAAATTAGTTAGACAAGACCGGCCTCTTGTGAATCCATGCTGAGTATCATTAATCAAGCTATGCTTATCGAGATGGCTTCTTATAATCTCAGCTATAATTGACTCTAGTAATTTGCCTACAATTGAGGTCAGGCTTATTGTGCGGTAATTTGACGGTAACGACTTGTCCCCTGTTTTAAAAATAGGAATTACATTAGCCATCTTCCACATATCAGACACTACACCTGTTTGAAGAGATAAATTAAAAATATTAGTTAATGGTTCACAGAGTTCCATTTTGCATTCCTTAAGAACCCTCGAAAAAACCTCATCAGGACCCGGCGACTTATTTTGCTTCAGTCTGTCTATCTGCTTCACAACCATTTTACTAGTGACTGTGATATTACATAATTTATCTTCTTCTAGCCCACCATAAAAATTAATTACTGGAATATTGTTAGTGTCTTCCTGTGTAAAAACTGAGAGAAAATAATTATTAAAAATCGAGCACATTTCATTCTCTTTGTCAGTAAGGTGTCCATAGTTATTTTTAAGGGGACCTATCTTATCTCTAACTTTTGTTCTATAGACCTGGAAAAAACTTTTTGGGTTAGTTTTAGAATCCCTAGCAACTTTAATTTCATAGTCCCTTTTAGCTTTTCTTATCCCCTTTTTAATGTCCCTCTTAATGTCAATATACTGATTCATAAGATGACCCTCACCTCTTTTGATACGCCTATAAATTCCTTTCTTATGCCCTAGTAGATATTTCAGCCTATTATTCATCCATTTTGGGTCATTTCTATTTGATCTAATTTCTTTATATGGGATAAACGTTCTTTGAGCAGCATGTATAGTGTTCAGAAAACTGTCATATTGATAGCTCTCTTCGTTACCCCAGTCAACAGATGATAAGTGTTCTCTAAGCCCATCGTAATCTGCTAAGCGAAAATCTGGGACTGTTACTGAGTTATCGCTACTATCGTACTTCCATTCAATGCTAAATGTAATTGATTTGTGGTCGCTAGCACCCAGTTCCTCTGAAATTTCTAAATTATTAACAAGGGATTCATTGTTTGCCATAACTAAGTCAAGCAGGTTATTTCCCCTTGTAGGTTCTGTCACAAACTGCTTCAAAAAACAATCCTGAACTACTTCTAAGAAGTCGTATGATTCTAAATTCCCAGTCAAGAAATTCCAATCAATATGACTAAAGTTAAGTCTCCTAGAATTACTACATTATTGTGCCTTGTGGCCTTTACAATTTCCTCCCATAGTAGTCTCCCTTGGTCCCTATCCTAAAATCAGTTTTTCATGCCCCTCTGAAAATTCTATCCAAACAGACTCTGTATGTGTTACTTCGGACTTAATACCCGTTTTTATGCAACAGTTCAAGCGATCTCGGACATACAATGCCACCCCACCCCCCTTCCCGATACTTCTATCTACTTGGAACAATTTAAAACCCTGAATATGACATTCCGCAGGCATGTCCCGACTTTTTGAATTAAACCACGTCTCAGTTAAGGCAAATACATCAATGTTACGTGCACTAGCAACTAATCTCAACTCGTCCATCTTATTCCTAGCACTACGGCAATTAGCATAATAAACATTGAAAGACTCTCCTTTCTCTTTACCCTTCCTGCTCATTTCTGTTTTTCTTCTAAACCTATTACTGTCCTTATCACCCAAAGTCCCTGGCTTTTCAATATCTACCTCGTTCTGCTTATTACTAGTTCCCCTAGAACTCGTAATATTATTACACTGGGACTTCACTGTTTTCCTGCCAAAACCCGTACCACTAACTATTCCTAGTTTAAAGTCCTAACTGCTCCCTCCACTGCAGTTGCCAGTGCTACCACCCCAGACCTAGATAAGTGAACCCCATCCCTGGCATACATGTCATTTCTGCCATAGAAGAGGTCCCAGTTGTCAATGAATGTTACTGCATTTTCCTTACAGTATTTGTCCAGCCAGCAATTGACACCAATTGCCCTGGACAACCATTCATTTCCAACTCCTCTCCTTAGCAAAATACCACATATGACAGGGTTCCCACCCTTACTCCTAATTATTTCTATTGCTGACCTATACCTGCTAATCAGGTCTTCACTCCTACGTCTGCCAACATCGTTGCCTCCAGCACTGAGACAGATAATAGGATTGCTCCCATTACTTCTCATGATGTCATCCAGATGGCTAACAATATCCTCCATCCCAGCCCCAGGAAAGCAAACTCTCTGTCTCCTACTCCTGTCCTTCAAGCAGAACGCCCTATCCATATACCTTACTTGGCTATCCCCAACAACAACAATATTCTTACCTTCCTTAATGTCGTTCGTCGTGATGTTCCCAGTAGTCGACTCACATTCATCGGGTAGCAATGAGAATGTATTAGATGTTTCCACAACAGTTTCCACGGCACTCTCTTTCTTCTTCATCGTTTCTACCTTTCCATTCGTCCTCTTGATCGTCAACTTCGTTCCCTGCTGTCCAGCCACTGACCAGTTTCCCTTCTTGACCTGAGGACTCAAAACAGGAGGACTACTACGAATCTTCTTGTTTTCCTCGGTCAGTCGCCGAATCTCCAACTTCGCCATCCTCAATTCTTCCTTAAGCTGTTGGTAAAGTTGCTCGATGGAGGGCATCTTGCTTCAATTCGTAGAGAGCGCGCAAACAGGTCTTCACAGAGCTAAGTACACATCAACACTGCGCAAAAGCCAACTCAGTCAGGAGCTACTGCGGAGCACGTCCTCACGGCCCATACATTCTGTATGATCAAGCTCTACTTCACCTAGATTATAGCTTTGAGGGTTATTTTCATTACCAAGGGCAAGTACCTTACACTTATCCACATTGAACTTCATCTGCCATTTTTCAGACCAAGACATTAATTTGTCCAAATCCTCCTGGAGTTCATTGCTATCCTCCTCAGAGTGAATTATACGGCCTATCTTTGTATCATCAGCAAACTTACTCATGTCACTCGCAATCCCTTCATCAAGGTCATTAATGTAAATTATGAACAAGAGAGGGCCTAAAACTGATCCTTGTGGAACGCCACTAGTGACTAATCCCCATTCAGATTTCACTCCATTAATGGTAACTCTCTGCTTTTTATTGGTAAGTCATGCCTCTATCCATGCTAGAACTTTACCTCCTATACCATGAGCTGCCACTTTTCTTAAGAGTCTCTTGTGAGGTACTCTATCGAAGGCTTTACTAAAATCCAAATAAACAATATCATATTCCTTATCACTGTCAACTGCCTCAAATGTTCTGTTGAAGAACATCAGTAAGTTTGTCAGGTAGGAACGACCTCTCGTGAATCCATGCTGAGAATCATTTATTAAGTTATGCTCTTCAAGGTGACTTCTGATAATGTCAGCTATAATTGATTCTAATAACTTGCCCACTATAGATGTCAGGCTTATTGGACGGTAATTTGAAGGAGTGGACTTATCCCCTGATTTGAATATAGGAACCACATTAGTCATCTTCCACAACTCTGGCACAACACCGGTAAGGATGGACGCATTGAATACACTCGTTAATGGCTGACTAAGCTCCATCTTGCATTCCTTAAGTACCCTGGAAAACAGCTCATCGGGTCCCGGGGACTTATTTTGCTTCAGTTTGTCTATCTGTTTAATAACCATGTCCCTCGTGAAAGTAATATTAGTTAACTTAAATTCATCATGAACTAAATAATTGTTAATTACTGGAATCTCATTTACATCTTCCTGTGTAAAAACCGACAAAAAATAGTCATTAAATAAGGAACACATTTCCAGTTCATTATCCGTCAGCTGTCCATTCCCAATTTTCAGAGGTCCTACTTTTTCCTTCACCTTCGTCCTATACACTTGAAAGAACCCCTTTGGATTAGTCTTTGATTCATTAGCAACTCTAATTTCATAGTCACGTTTAGCCTTTCTAATCGCCTTTTTTACTTCTCTTTTAAGCTGAACATATTGGTCAGTAAGGTTAACCTCTCCTCTTCTGATGCGCCTATAAATTTCCCTGTTCTCCCCTAATAGATGCTTTAGCCTCCTGTTAACCCATTTGGGATCGTTATTATTAGACCTAATTTCTCTCTGGGGAATGTATATACTCTGGGCACGGTGTACATTATTAAGAAAAAAATCATAAAAGCAGATCCCTTCATAATCATAAGTATGATCATCGTCAATAAAATCATTAGCTAGATAACCCCAATCAAGATTAGACAGGTGTTCCCTAAGTCCATTATAATCGGCAGAACGAAAATCAAGGATTTTTACTGTATTATCATTATTCTTGCATTCCCAGTTAATGCTAAAAGTGATGGATTTGTGATCACTTGCGCCAAGCTCTTCAGTGATCTTCAGATTATTCACGAGTGTTTCCTTATTTGACAAGACTAGGTCTAGCAAATTATTACCCCTGGTAGGCTCTGTTACGCTCTGCTTCAGAAAACAGTTCTGAACTGTTTCCATAAAGCCACTGGACTCTAGATTACCTGTCAAAGAATTCCAGTCAATTTGACTAAAGTTAAAGTCCCCTACTATGACTATGTTATTGTGTCTAGAAGCCCTAACAATTTCGTCCCAAAGAAGTCTCCCTCTATCGTGATCCAAGCCTGGAGGTCGGTATATTACACCTAGAATTAGTTTTTCTTGACCCTCTACGAACTCTACCCAAACAGACTCTGTTACTGCTCCATCTATTTTTATACCTGTTTTTATGCAACAATTAATATTTTCTCGAACATATAATGCAACTCCTCCCCCCTTTCCATTAGATCTATCCACATTGAACAACTTAAATCCCTGAATATTACACTCAGCAGTCATATCCCGACTCTTTAAATCATACCACGTTTCAGTTAATGCAATGATATCAAAGTTCCCAGCACATGCTACCAAACGTAGTTCATTAATTTTATTTCTTGCACTTCGACTGTTAGCATAAAATACCATCATATGGTTTTTCTTCTGCACATTTTTCCTATTTATCTTTGTTTTTACACAATTTCTGAAATTATCATTACCCAGAGTTACTCCATGACAGTTACTATTAAGATTCTTAATATCAGAGCATAAGTCAATATATCCATACTCATTATTTATCATTTCTAAACCCATACCTGTAACTAATCCTAGTTTAAAGTCCTAACAACCCCCTCAACTGAGTTAGCAAGAAAACCCACACCTGCCCTGGATAAGTGAACCCCATCCCTGGCATACATGTCATTTCGGCCATAGAAGTTGTCCCAGTTGTCAATGAATGGTACTGCATTATCCTTACAGTGTTTATCCAGCCAACAATTAATACCAATTGCTCTGGACAACCATTCATTACCAACACTTCTTCTTGGCAAAATGCCACATATAACAGGGCGCTCCCCCTTCTTCCTAATTATGTCTATAGCTGTCCTGAACTTTCTAACTAAATCCTCACTTCTACGCTTGCCTACATCATTGCCTCCAGCACTGAGGCAAATAATAGGATTGATCCCATTACCGTTCATGATGTTGTCAAGCCGGCTAACAATGTCCTCCATCCCAGCCCCAGGAAAGCAAACCCTCTGTCTCCTACTCCTGTCCTTCAAGCGACATCTGCTGACATCACCTTATGATGTCACCCAAGAAGCTGCCCGACTTCACGTTTCACCATGCTGCCCTGACGTCATCTCACAATGTCACCCCATGACATCCCTTATGTCACTCCAGGACGTCACCTCGAGACGACTGCTGATGTCACCTCGCAATGTCACCTCATGACATCCCTCACGACGTCATGGCTGACATCACATGATGTCACATCGAGTGTTTTAGTTTCACAGTGAGCTAATTATTTCAGTATTGTCGAGATGTTTGAGAGAAGATATATGTCATGTGTTAATTAATTACTCTCAATCAGCGTTCTCACATGTTTGTGTATGGCTTAGTGTTGATTTTTGCACAGAAAAGCGTCATTTGCTCAAGCCATGTTGTACTGCATGTGCAGTGCAGGTGTGTGCAAGTTTTACATGTGTCCCTGATTAAGTGATCTGTGCCCAGCTGTGTGTGTAGACCACAGCATGTTTTGAGCCCACCACTATGTTGCATCTCGTGTTACTTGTCACCCAGTGTGACTGTTTACAGCTGACATTAGTCATCCCCGGCATCAGTTATGAGCATCTGAGCCCCTTGTACAGAAAACTGTTATTGTTTGCCACTCGTAGATGCCCTGCCTTTCGCCTGAGTCATCTCTGCCACGACTCACTCCACGCTCGCCGGGAGCGGACAGCCCCAGCGACAATACCAGTCGAGAAATGTCCCCTTGAGTCGCTTGCCAGAAGTCCTGCCCAGTTGCCGAGTACTGGCGATGCCTCACTTAAGGGCACCAGCAGGTTGTGCCCCAGGATGAGTGAACACTGAAGCGACTGCTATGATGACTGCTTCACCGCTCCAGAGGAGACCGTACCCTGTTACGTCACAGCTCAGCTGCAGCGATGTCTCTGTGTTGCAGTATCTGTCCAGACGCAGGAAGGCGTGCAGTGATGCCCATTGACGCTCACTGCCTTGGACCACGATGTTTTAGCACACCCCTATCTTCTTTCTTCCCTCCCTGTAGGAAGTTTTTTTTCATGTCCACATGTATATATGTATATATATATATATATATATATATATATATATATATATATATATATATATATATATATATATATATATATATATATATATATATATATATATATATATATATGTTTTTATTCTGTGTTCTGTGCCCTGTTCCTGCGAGAGAGAGAGAGATCGAGTTTTTTTTTTCAACCAATTATGGTGAAGGACGACCATGTTGAAGGTGGCCGAGCGAAATGTACACTGTAAGCCTACATGCTTAGTTTTTAATAGTTTCCACCAGAGGGCAAGCCTGGTGGATACACCTCTTCAAACAGCATCACCCTGCCTCTCCCTCACTTAGCTTCCAGGCATCCTAGAGTCAACAAGACCTACTCCTCTCTCCCTCGTGGGCATCTCCCCCCCCCACACCTGGGTCTGGGCAACTTAAACACACTGCCTGTGTACCCACGATCTCGCAAGTAAAGTAAGAAGCATCCGAGATTTTATCATTGTTCCCCACATGCAGCAAACGACCTAATTATTTTATGATACTATACAGACGAAGGCGAAGTATCACAGAACTGCTGAGAGGGGCAAATATATCTGAAATACGAAGGGAGGCACTGGTCAGTGAAATAGCAAATTTCAAACTTAAGCTTAAGAAATCTTACAGGAGAAAAGAATCTCAGGAAGAGTTAAAAGCCATAAAGGAAACTGAAAAAAAGGATACTTCTTCTCTTATGTCAAATCCAACGAGAAAACAACATCCGGTATTGGGGCCTTGTTTAGGCGAGATGGAACATACACAAATGACAGCCAAGAAATGAGTCAGATACTAAAGACCCAGTATGACTCACTGCTCAGCAAGCCATTAACCAGACTAAGGGTCGACAATCTAAAGGAATTCCTTATGAACGAGACCCAAAATCTGGTCATCTCAAAAATCTCTGATATTATCCTAACACCACAAGACTTTAAAAAGGCAATAAATGACATGCCCATGCACTCTGCCCTAGGCTCAGACTCGTGGAACTCATTGTTCATCAAGAACTGCAAGAATCTCCTGTCACGTGCCTTCAGCATTCTATGGAGAGGGAGCATGGACGCAGAAGTCATCCCACACTCACTAAAAACAACAGACATAGCCCCACTCTACAAAGGTGGCAGTAAAACAACTACAAAGAACTACAGACCGATAGCACAAACATCCCATATCATAAAAATCTTTGAAAGGGTTCTAAGAAGCAATATCGCCAAGCACCTAGGCACCCATGAATTACAGAACCCAAGGCAACACGTGTTTAGAGCAGGTCGCTCCTGCCTGTCCCAGCTACTGGACCACTATGACAAGGCCCTGAATGTTATAAAGGATAAACAAAATACAGATGTAGTATTCACAGAATTTGCAAAAGCCTTTGACAAGTGCGACCATGGTGTAATAGCGCACAAAATGCGTGATAAAGGAATAACACAAAAAGTTCGTAGATAGGTCTATAACTTCCTAAGAAAGAGAACACAAAGAATAGTAAACAGAGTATAGTATGAGGCAGCTACAGTGAGAAGCTCTATTCCACAAGGCACAGTACTCTCTCCCATCCTATTCTTCATCCTCATATCTGACATAGACAGAGATGTAAGCCATAGCTCCGTGTCTTCCATTGCAGATTACACCCGAACTGCCATGACAGTGACCTCCACTTGGTACTATTCCTAGAGGGAATAATACCAAACTTTCACACGAAAATCACTCCCTATGAAATCAAAATACTCGGCAGGAGATGCAACATTCCCCCAGAGAAAAGCAGGGGTTCCACGAGTACAATGAAAGACAACACAGTAACTGTCAGGGGCCCAAGACTGTTCAACTACCTCCCCGCATACATAAAGGGAATTACCAATAGACCCCTGGCTGTCTTCAAGAAGTCGCTGGACAGGCACCTAAAGTCAATACCTGAATAACCGGGCAGTGGTTCGTACGGGTTTTTGCATGCGGCCAGCAGTAACAGCCTGGTTGATCAGACCCTGATCTACCACGAGGCCTGGTCTCAGACCCAGCTGTGGGGGTGTTGACCCCCGAAACCCTCACCAAGTATACTCCAGGTATATGGTTCTAATAAGTTAGGTAAAGAAGAATTACAGTTTGACATAGTATATAAAAAAAGTCTAGTACATATAAAAAATACTATTGTGTGATGTATGTGAGAAAGAACATAAGAACATAATAAAGAAGGAACACTGCAACAGGCCTACTGACCCATGCGGAGCAGGTCCATGTCCACCCCCCTCCCCCACGGATTAGACCAATGACCCACCCAGTCTGATCATCTCCACTCAAGGATGGAGCACAGCACCAGACCCAGCAGCACAAGCTAGTCAGGTCCAACTCACACCCACCCACACCCACTCATGCATTTATCTAATTTAAAACTACACAACGTTTTAGCCTCAATAACTGTACTCGGGAGTTTGTTCCACTCATCCACAACTCTATTACCAAACCAGTGCTTTCCTATATCCTTCCTGAATCTGAATTTTTCCAACTTGAAACCATTGCTGCGAGTCCTGTCTTGGCTGGAAATTTTCAGCACGCTATTTACATCCCCTTTATTTATTCCTGTTTTCCATTTATACACCTCGATCATATCCCCCCTAATTCTACGCCTTTCGAGAGAGTGCAGATTCAGGGCCCTCAGTCTATCCTCATAGGGAAGATTTCTGATACATGGGATCATCTTTGTCATCCTCCTCTGTACGTTTTCCAGAGCATTTATAGCCATTCTGTAATACGGTGGCCAGAACTGAGCAGCATAGTCTAAATGAGGCCTAACCAAGGATATATACCTGGAGTTTACCTGGAGAGAGTTCCGGGGGTCAACGCCCCCGCGGCCCGGTCTGAGACCAGGCCTCCTGGTGGATCAGAGCCTGATCAACCAGGCTGTTGCTGCTGGCTGCACGCAAACCAACATACGAGCCACAGCCCGGCTGATCCGGAACTGACTTTAGGTGCTTGTCCAGTGCCAGCTTGAAGACTGCCAGGGGTCTGTTGGTAATCCCCCTTATGTGTGCTGGGAGGCAGTTGAACAGTCTCGGGCCCCTGACACTTATTGTATGGTCTCTTAACGTGCTAGTGACACCCCTGCTTTTCATTGGGGGGATGGTGCATCGTCTGCCAAGTCTTTTGCTTTCGTAGTGGGTGATTTTCGTGTGCAAGTTCGGTACTAGTCCCTCTAGGATTTTCCAGGTGTATATAATCATGTATCTCTCCCTCCTGCTTTCCAGGGAATACAGGTTTAGGAACCTCAAGCGCTCCCAATAATTGAGGTGTTTTATCTCCGTTATGCGCGCCGTGAAAGTTCTCTGTACATTTTCTAGGTCGGCAATTTCACATGCCTTGAAAGGTGCTGTTAGTGTGCAGCAATATTCCAGCCTAGATAGAACAAGTGACCTGAAGAGTGTCATCATGGGCTTGGCCTCCCTAGTTTTGAAGGTTCTCATTATCCATCCTGTCATTTTTCTAGCAGATGCGATTGATACAATGTTATGGTCCTTGAAGGTGAGATCCTCCGACATGATCACTCCCAGGTCTTTGACGTTGGTGTTTCGCTCTATTTTGTGGCCAGAATTTGTTTTGTACTCTGATGAAGATTTAATTTCCTCATGTTTACCATATCTGAGTAATTGAAATTTCTCATCGTTGAACTTCATATTGTTTTCTGCAGCCCACTGAAAGATTTGGTTGATGTCTGCCTGGAGCTTTGCAGTGTCTGCAATGGAAGACACTGTCATGCAGATTCGGGTGTCATCTGCAAAGGAAGACACGGTGCTGTGGCTGACATCCTTGTCTATGTCGGATATAAGGATGAGGAACAAGATGGGAGCGAGTACTGTGCCTTGTGGAACAGAGCTTTTCACCGTAGCTGCCTCGGACTTTACTCTGTTGACGACTACTCTCTGTGTTCTGTTAGTGAGGAAATTATAGATCCATCGACCGACTTTTCCTGTTATTCCTTTAGCACGCATTTTGTGCGCTATTACGCCATGGTCACACTTGTCGAAGGCTTTTGCAAAATCTGTATATATTACATCTGCATTCTTTTTGTCTTCTAGTGCATTTAGGACCTTGTCGTAGTGGTCCAATAGTTGAGACAGACAGGAGCGACCTGTTCTAAACCCATGTTGCCCTGGGTTGTGTAACTGATGGGTTTCTAGATGCGTGGTGATCTTGCTTCTTAGGACCCTTTCAAAGATTTTTATGATATGGGATGTTAGTGCTATTGGTCTGTAGTTCTTTGCTGTTGCTTTACTGCCCCCTTTGTGGAGTGGGGCTATGTCTGTTGTTTTTAGTAACTGTGGGACGACCCCCGTGTCCATGCTCCCTCTCCATAGGATGGAAAAGGCTCGTGATAGGGGCTTCTTGCAGTTCTTGATGAACACAGAGTTCCATGAGTCTGGCCCTGGGGCAGAGTGCATGGGCATGTCATTTATCGCCTGTTCGAAGTCATTTGGCGTCAGGATAACATCGGATAGGCTTGTGTTAATCAAATTTTGTGGCTCTCTCATAAAAAATTCATTTTGATCTTCGACTCTCAGTCTGGTTAGCGGCTTGCTAAAAACTGAGTCATATTGGGACTTGAGTAGCTCACTCATTTCCTTGTTGTCATCTGTGTAGGACCCATCTTGTTTAAGTAGGGGCCCAATACTGGACGTTGTTCTCGATTTTGATTTGGCATAGGAGAAGAAATACTTTGGGTTTCTTTCGATTTCATTTATGGCTTTTAGTTCTTCCCGCGATTCCTGACTCCTAAAGGATTCTTTTAGCTTAAGTTCGATGCTTGCTATTTCTCTGAGTTGAAGAACAACCTGAGGACTTCTATTATTTATACTTCTAGGTATGAAGCCAAGAATTCTGTTAGCTTTATTGCGAACACTAATGCACTGTTGTCTTGGTTTTAGATTACTGCTAACCAGAACTCCTAAATCCTTTTCGCAATCAGTAGTATTAAGATCTACATTATTTAGTTTATGTGGCATGGTTATTTAACTGTCCAACATTTAGAACTTTGCATTTGTCAATATTAAACTGCATCTGCCACTTCTCCGACCATTGCATCAGTATATTCAAATCATCCTGGAGTGCTCTAGTGTCCTCATTAGAATGAATTGAACGGCCTATTTTGGTGTCATCAGCAAATTTGCTTATGTCGCTATTTATTCCCTCTTCCATATCGTTTATGTAAATTGTGAACAACAACGGGCCCAACACTGACCCCTGAGGAACACCGCTTGTGACGTGCCCCCATTCTGATTTCTCCCCATTTATGCAAACTCTCTGTCTATTTGTCAGCCATGCCTCTACCCAGGAAAAAAATTCTCCTCCTATTCCGTGTGCCTTAAGTTTCCTCAATAGCCTCTGGTGTGGAACTCTATCGAAAGCCTTACTGAAGTCCATATACACAATATCATATTCATTACCATGATCTACCTCCTCAAACACCTTAGTGAAAAAAGTTAGTAAATTCGTAAGACAGGAACGCCCCTTTGTAAAACCGTGTTGAGATTCATTAATCAATCTGTGCCTGTCAAGATGGCTACGAATTGTTTCGGCAATTATTGATTCCATAAATTTTCCCACTATGGAGGTAAGGCTTATTGGTCTATAGTTCGAAGCCAAGGACCTGTCACCTGCCTTGTAAATAGGTATTACATTTGCCATTTTCCACTTATCAGGCACTATGCCAGTTTGTAGTGACATGTTAAAATGATTAGCCAAAGGTATGCTAAGTTCCTCTTTACATTCCTTTAACACCCTTGAAAACAGTTCATCAGGGCCTGGGGATTTGTTAGGTTTTAGTTTCTCTATTTGTCTGAGGACCATGTCACTAGTTACTGCAATCGCACATAGTTTATTATCATCCTGTTCTACATAATCTATTATTTCAGGAATATCGCTAGTATTTTCCTGGGTGAAAACTGAGAGGAAGTAGGTATTTAGAATTTCACACATATCCTTATCACTGTCAGTGATCTGACCAGAGTTACTCTTAAGTGGGGCAATCTTGTCCCTAATCTTACTTCTGTATACCTGAAAGAACCCTTTTGGGTTAGTCTTTGAATCCTTTGCGACCTTAGCCTCATAATCCCTTTTCGCTTTTCTTATTCCTTTCTTTATTTCTCTCTTTAATTGAATATATTGATTTCTTAACTGCCCATCCCTCTTTTGATATGCCTATATATGCCTCTCTTTTGACCAATGAGATGTTTTAATCTATTGTTCATCCATTTGGGATCATTTTTGTTAGATCTAATTTCCCTACTTGGAACAAAAGTTGTCTGGGCAGCTAGAACTATGCTCTGAAAAACGTCATATTGGCAACCAAGATCACCTACCTGACCCATAGTCAGGACATCCCAATTTAGCCCACCCAGGTAATTTTTCAGTCCCATGAAGTCGGCCAAGCGAAAATCTGGGACAGAGATTTGATTGCAGTTATCTGGGTAATTCCATGATATATTAAAACTAAGTGATTTGTGATCACTTTCCCCAAGCTCATTATTAACCTCAAGATTATCAAGTCAAGCAGATTGTCTCCTCTAGTTGGTTCTGTCACAACCTGTTCTTAAAAGCAATCCTGAACCGTATCAAGAAAGTCACTAGACTCAAGATTTCCTGTCATATTGTTATAATCAATTTGTTTAAAGTTAAAATCTCCCATTATCACAACATTTTCATATCTAGATGCCTTATGAATTTCGTCCCATAACAGCTTACTGCACTCCCTATCAAGGTTTGGGGGCCTATAAATCACACCCAAAATTAATTTGTCATGTCCCTCGAGAAACTGTAGCCAAACAGATTCTGTGTTCGATGTTTCTAATCTTATATCATGTCTAAGACAACAATTTAAATTTTCTCTGACATACATCGCCACACCACCACCCTTCCTGCTGACCCTGTCAGTGTGGAATAGTTTATAACCCTGTATGTTGCATTCAGAAGGCATTTCTCTATCTTTCAGGTTGAACCAGGTCTCTGTTATACCAGTAATATCTTTATTACCTACACTTGCAAGTAATCTTAGCTCATCTATCTTATTTCTTAGACTCCTACTATTTGTATAATAAACCTTAAGGGAGCTAGTCACTCGTTGCCCTCTACTATCCCTCTTTGTTTGTTGATCAATTGATTTGCCATTACTAGCAACTTTATTTTGAATATTGTCTTTTAAACATATCCCTGAGGTATCCCGGTAATAACTACTGTTTTTAACCCTAATGCTGCAGCCTGATTGTTTCCCACAAACACCCATACCTCTATAATCTATCAGTTTAAATTCCTAGACAAGTCATCAATTACCCTCTCAATTGAATTGGCTAATGCAACCACTCCATCCCCAGAGAGATGAACCCCATCCCTTGCATACATATCACGTTTGCCAAAGAATAGGTCCCAGTTATCAATGAATGGGATTGCAAATTCCTTGCAGTACCTGTCTAGCCAGTAATTTATACCAATTGCCCTAGACATCCATTCATTGCCCACTCTCTTTCTAGGCAAGATGCTACATATGACTGGGATCCCTCCCTTAGACCTAACTACTTCTATGGCTGACCTGTATTTAACCAGCAGCTCCTCTCTCCTGCCCTTCCCAATGTCATTACCCCCAGCACTAAGACAGATAATGGGCTTGTTCCCATTACCTGCCATAATATTATCCAACCTGCTGACTATGTCACCAACACCAGCTCCAGGAAGACACACTCTCTGTCTGACCTTTCTGTCTGTTACAAAATGCACGGTCCATATATCTTACCTGAGAATCGCCTACTATTAAAATATTCTTACCTTGATTAGCAGGGGAATCAGTGGTACCTTCAACCTCACTAACCACTGAAGTACACTCGTCTTGGAGAACAGAGAATCGATTTCCTACCTTCATATCTTCTCTATTAACTCTCATCTTCCTTCTTCCTGAACTGTGAACCACTTGCCACTTAAAGCGGCTGCCACTATCACTGCTGGTGACCATTTCCTCCTTACCAGCTAAATCCTTCTCACACTCACTCCCAAACTCATCTATGCGAAGCTTCAGCTTCCTATTTTCCTCCTGAAGAAGTAGAATCTCCTTCTTCAACACTTGAACCTGAGATTCTAAAACACTACAACAAGCCATGGTGCTTGGTAACAGCCCACACTAACTCCCAAGAGCTAAGGCAGGTATGACCGCAGGTGACCACTGACCTCAGCCACATTTACTTGTTTCCGATGAAAGTTAAGACACTTGTGCAACATCTGGTTATCTTTATTGTAAACGTTTCGCCATCCAGTGGCTTTATCAATACAAATTCTTGGACATAACTAGAAAACAGAAGAACTATATACAAAAGATGAGGTAATCAGTCCCTCAGCCTTGGAGGTGGTGTTTACAACACCGTGGTTGTCTGAAACAGACTATGGAACAATGCTCTTCTCCAGACTGAGGGACTGACCACCTCAAAACTTTAAGGGTGATGGACTGATTACATCGTCTTCAAGTCTCTTCTGCTTCTATCAACTTTTCTGTACTCGACTGAAGAAGCCTACTGTGTAGGCGAAACGTTTCGAAATAAAGATACCTAACTGTTGCATATGTGTCTTACCTAACAACCTGTCGGTATTTTATACCATTTTAATGTTCAACAAAAATTTTCCACCATAAATAAGAAGAAGAACTCTCATAAGTACTATAATGATCCATGATTATGCAAATTAACACACGTAGTTAGAAGGATTGGTAAAGTATAACATGACTGTAGAACCCCAGATATACTCAGAACTTTCCAAGCTGCGCTAGCAAATGCAAGGAATAGAAAAGAAGAACTTAGGCAACAGGTTTGGGAATTTTTTTAGTGAGGTAAATAGAGCTACCCTTTTAAGTTTAGCCTTGTATGGAATAGAGAAACAAACCAAGGAAAAGAGTGATAATGTTGCCCATCACTTTCCTCTTGAAATAGCAAATGACCTCATAAATAATTGGTCCAAAACATCCATGAAAATTTCCTGTCACATATTAGAAGAAACCTGAACTGTTCTTCTGAAGGAAGGTTGAAATTGACTAATTTTATGACTCAAAATATTGGTGAAAGCAATTGCCTCGTCACCGAGTATGAATTAGACAATGCAAACAGAAGCGTTATACTACATAACCTAGCCAAAATTAATATTGGTGGTAACCTACTCAGTTGGAAAATGGGATATCTGTCAGATATAATATACAGTGGTCCCTTGTTGTTCGTAATTAATCCGTTCCTGGAGCCGTTACTACAAACGAAATTTACGATTTACGAATCAATTTTCCCCATAAGAAATAATGTAAATACAATTAATCCGTTCCTGACACCCAGAAGTATTAAAACAAAAAAATTTTTAACATGAAATATGCATGTAGTACATAAACATTACAATGGGAAATGATGAATGAAACATTAACAGCATAACACTTACCTTTATTGGAGATTCTTCTTAGTGTATGGGAGACTGGAGGAGGAGAGAGAGTGGATTGTTTATAGTTTGGAAGGGGAATCCCCTTCCATCAACACCTCAGGTACCATTTGCTTTTCTGGGGTTGCTTCTCTTCTCTGTTTCTTAATGCCACTAGGACCACCTTGAGAGTCACTGGAGTCCTGTCTCACAAAATAACTGTGGAGAGAGCTCTGTTTCTGGCGTCTCTTTAACACTTCCCTAAAATGGCCCAAGACTTTGTCACTGTACATGTTGCCAACCTGGCTTGCAACAACCTTGTTAGGGTGATGTTTCTCCATAAAGCTTTCCATCTTACTGCACATAGTAAAAATCCCTTTAATTTCTGAAGAAGGTACCTTCTTCCATCTCTCTTCCTCCTCCTCTGCAGAAAGATTCTGAGCTGCGATGTGTTGCTCTTCCTGCTGAAGCTCTTCCAGCTCCTCAGTGGTGAGCTCTTCATTGTGGTTTTCCACCAATTCTTCCACATCCTCCAAACTCACATCCAACCCCATGGAACTCCCCAGTGCCACAACTGATTTTACAACATACATAGGCTCATTAGGGTCAGTCCCAAATTCTTCAAAATCCCTCTTGTCGACACAATCTGGCCACAATTTTCTCCAGGCAGAGTTCAAAGTCCTGGTAGTCACTCCCTCCCAAGCCATACCTATAAGGGTTATGCAGTGGAGGATGCTGAAGTGTTCTCTCCAAAATTCCCTTAGGGTCAAGTGAGTGTCTGAGGTCACAGTCAAGCACCTGTGAAACATTGCTTTTGTGTAGAGTTTTTTAAAGTTTGCAATAACCTGCTGGTCCATGGGTTGGAGGAGAGGAGTGGTATTCGGGGGCAAGAACTTTACTGTGTTGAACCCAAACTCCTCGAAAATTAGGTCATCCAAGTTTGGAGGATGAGCAGGTGCATTGTCCATTACTAGCAGGCACTTGAGATCCAATTTCTTTTCCAGGAGATACTCCTTCACAGTAGGGCCAAACACTTCATTGAACCACTCGACGAAAATTTCCCTCGTGACCCATGCCTTACTATTAGATTTCTAAAACACACACAATTTACTCTTCATAACATTGTTTTTCCTGAACACTCTGGGATTTTCAGAATGGTACACTAGTAATGGCTTCACTTTGAAATCCCAACTAGCATTAGCACAGAACATTAGCGTCAGCCTGTCTTTCATAGGCTTGTGTCCTGGCATTGCCTTTTCCTCTTGTATAATGAAGGTCCTCTTTGGCATTTTCTTCCAAAAGAGGCTTGTTTCATCACAATTGAACACTTGTTCAGGTTTCAGTCCTTCAGCCTCTATGTACTCCTGGAATTCATGCACATATTTTTCAGCCGCCTTGTGGTCCGAACTGGCAGCCTCACCATGCCTTACCACACTGTGTATGCCAGTACGCTTCTTAAATCTCTCAAACCAGCCTTTGCTGGCCTTAAATTCACTCACTTCACCACTATTTGCAGGCAATTTCTTAACCAAATCTTCATGCAACTGCCTAGCCTTTTCACAAATAAACGAAGTCATAAGAGTATCTCCTGCTAATTGTTTCTCATTTATCCACACCAATAATAACTTCTCAACCTCTTCCAGTACTGGTAATCTCATTTTTGTCAGCATAGTTACTCCCTTTGCAACAACAGCATCCTTTATTTCATTTTTCTTGGCCACTATGGAACATAAGGTTGTGTAGGGTTTCTTATACATCCTGGACAGTTCGGCCACACTTGTACCACTTTCATATTGTTCAATGATGGTTTTCTTAAATTCAATCGTATTTCTCACCTTTACCACAGGCTTGGCACTAGGAGCTTTCTTTGGAGCCATGGTAGCTTATTTAGTACTTGCAAGCACTAAAATAAATGGAATATTATGAAATATTTCGCTGGAGCACGTGAGGGGACCTTGGCTCAATGGTAAACAATGCCAGACTGGCTGCCGCCCTGGCTCACGCCCTGGGTACGCGTCCCGGATGAACTACGACTCGCGAGTCAACCTATGAAAAGCGAGTCCATGTTTATACAAAAATACCTCTATGATTGGCGAATTTTACGATTGCCGGGAACTACGAAAAGCGGGGTACCACTGCACTTTGTTCTCAACGAACACTTTAGAACAACTATAAAGAAATGCTCCCACATACACCACATGGAGGAGTTGTCCCTCCCATGCTATTTAATGCTCTGATTAATGCTCTCCTAAATACTCCACCTGCCTCGCCTATACACACAGCTACAAGCTATGCTGATGACATCATGATCCATACAATATATTACTATTCTTAACTGCGTTTAAGTAATAAGTAATCGATTACGCCTTGTCTTTCCTCCATCAGAAACAAATATATTGAAAAATAAGCAACATTCCCCACCCATCTGTTTGCAGTGTGAAAACACCAGCTACGATAAATCTTATAGATACCTCGGTGTAGACCCTTCAATGAATCCATCATACCAGAAAAATAGACTGAATGCTCACAAAGTTGTTGCTGCTACAACACCAACTATGGTGTTACTGTTGCTGCTACAACACCAACTATGGTGTTACTGTTGCTGTTACAACACCAACTATGGTGTTACTGTTGCTGCTACAACACCAACTATGGTGTTAATGTTGCTGTTACAACACCAACTATGGTGTTAATGTTGCTGTTACAACACCAACTATGGTGTTAATGTTGCTGCTACAACACCAACTATGGTGTTAATGTTGCTGCTACAACAACAACTATGGTGTTAATGTTGCTGTTACAACACCAACTATGGTGTTAATGTTGCTGTTACAACACCAACTATGGTGTTAATGTTGCTGTTACAACACCAACTATGGTGTTAATGTTGCTGTTACAACACCAACTATGGTGTTAATGTTGCTGTTACAACACCAACTATGGTGTTAATGTTGCTGCTACAACACTAACTATGGTGTTAATGTTGCTGTTACAACACCAACTATGGTGTTAATGTTGCTGGCTACATCAACTATGGTGTTAATGTTGCTGCTACAACACCAACTATGGTGTTAATGTTGCTGCTACAACACTAACTATGGTGTTAATGTTGCTGTTACAACACCAACTATGGTGTTAATGTTGCTGTTACAACACCAACTATGGTGTTAATGTTGCTGCTACAACACTAACTATGGTGTTAATGTTGCTGTTACAACACCAACTATGGTGTTAATGTTGCTGCTACAACACCAACTATGGTGTTAATGTTGCTGCTACAACACCAACTATGGTGTTAATGTTGCTGTTACAACACCAACTATGGTGTTAATGTTGCTGTTACAACACCAACTATGGTGTTAATGTTGCTGCTACAACACTAACTATGGTGTTAATGTTGCTGTTACAACACCAACTATGGTGTTAATGTTGCTGGCTACATCAACTATGGTGTTAATGTTGCTGCTACAACATCAACTATGGTGCTAATGTGAGAATAGTGAGAATAATGTGCATAGCCTGTGTTATATCGCTAATTGATTATGTTGTGCCTATGTTAATATTAGGTAAGGAAAATCCTCTCCGACCCTTGGAGTTAATGCAAAATGAAGCTCTCAGAATTATTCTTAACTGTCCTAAATCTACCAAGGTTCTTAATATGAGGATGGATGTTGGTGTTTCTGGTATCAGTGATATAGTATTATTATGATTTATGCTGTAATGGTCTTAGAATGTTAAGAAATGAATCAAACATTATCACTAGGAATCTTAGTAAATGTCTAGAACAGATTTAAATGGGTTGTGAAAACGTGCATTTATATTGAATTTTCTAACCTGTTCCTGGAGTTATCTTAGTATCCAAACATTTAACCTTTCAGAGGCACCTCCATGCAACACTTACAGAATATGACAAAACACTCATTGTTAATGATGAGATATCTGAAATTTTTGAGGATGTATCCATAATTTGCATCGACTAGATTAATGAACGGTATTTATAGAGACCAACCCAGCTATGATCATTTTTTTTGGTGGTAATAACATATCAATATTTTTGAGGCAGTATTCCTTCCTGTACTGTGTACAACAACTATATTAAGTAATTGTGAAATATGAAATAACTAATATTTCTTTTTAATGATGTGACAATGTTCAGTGAGGTCTGACAAAGACCCATTGTGACCTTTGTAATCCTGTTTTTGCTTTACGCTACCACTCACAGGATGAGCATGGGATACACAACAAACTAGCCGTTCAGGCGGTACAACTAATGGTATGTATGTAAGCCTCACTGTACTGTGCCCGTCGGGGACAGTTGTGGGTGTCGCCGCTCCCTGCACGAGGGTCCTATGGGGCAATGTGTTGGCCGTATTTCTGATGTTACTACAGTTGAAGAACCTTCTGCCGATGTTATGTTGTCTGTTGATTTCTCTGAGTCTTCAGATGATTTTTTGTTGCCTGTTGACTTTCCTGAGCCATCTGTTGACCTCCCTGAGTAGTCTGCTGAGTTCCCTGAACCATCTTTTAACCTTATATTGTATGCTGACCTCTCTACCAGAAGCTTGCTTTCTAAAGCTGAGCCCCTATCGTGATGCTGCAGTGTGTGTTTGTTGAATACCATATCACTTTGTGTTCCCTCCATATGGTACTTCTGTCTGTCCCGTGTACTGTGCGCCAGACTAGGTGCTTGCAGCGGCTGTGGAACAGTAGTTGCCTGTAGAGAAGTGACTGGAGGCCAGGGAAACACAGGGGTTGTCTTACTACGCTGTCTAGGGACCCTACGAACATCTTCGCTGCTCTGGTGCGTCGGTCCGTCGCTAGAGTCTCTCGCTGACAAGCTGTCGTCGCCAGAAGCTCTCCTCCTGACGTCTGAGTGACGAAAAGCACGAGGAACTCCATCTACATCATCCACAACTTCGTCATTTCTAGTTTTTGTCATCAACTCGTTCTTTTGATTTTCCTTCCCGGAATTGTCAGATTCCAGACCAGCTTTGGTTCCACTTACAAGAAAGTCTAAGTTACTGTCAGAATTCTCGCTGTGGTGCACCTTATCACAGTCATCGTTATGATGGTCACCGTTGTTTCCTGAGATACCAGACACCTCAGGAGATGAAGCAGTATTCATCGCTCGTCCATCTTCCCCACCAAGAGCCAGAGAGGTATCAGTAGTATGAAGTATCACGTATCTCTCACTGTTATCCGAGTGAAGTAGTAACTGTCTCTCATTACTGTCTGTGTTATAAGACTGTCCGGTGTTGTAGGTCGTGGCTGCGTGTGTTGTGGTAGTCGTCAGCAGCAGCAGAAGTGTGAAGGTCGTCTCCATCAGGAGCCTCCATCTGCCTCCTCCACCGCCTGATGTGACGCTCATTTTCCCCTGTAAAAGGAATTCACTTGTTAGTAGGTTTTGACATACACAAGACAGATAAATGTATTAAGTTTCATTGTGTGTTTACTTTATTTTTATTAGTGAAGTATTTTTGATGTCATTTTATTGTTTTTGATGAATATGTACTAATGCTTTGTTAATTATGCCCCTCCCTAGTTTTTGTAAGATCTTTTATTTTTTATATAAATAGTATTTGCTTATGTGTTTTGGAACTAAACCAGATAATATTCTCATAGGTTTAGCAGCAACCTGGAAACCCTGAAGCAACATCCCCCCCCCCATCCAAAATGAAAATAAAGGAATCATGAGTACGCTAAGAGACAGCACAGTAAGTGTCGGGGCCCAAGACTGTTCAACTGGCTCCCAGCATACATAAAAGGGATTACCAATAGACTCCTGGCTGTCTTCAAGAGGGAGCTGGAGAGTTACCTAAAGTCAGTTCCCGACCAACCGGTCTGTGGTTCGTATGTCGGTCTGCGTGCGGCCAGCAGTAACAACCTGGTTGACCAGACCCTGTTCCACTGCGAAGCCTGGTCATGGACTAGGCAGCGAGAGGCATTGATTCCCAGAACACCCTCCAGGTATATCTCGGGAAAAAAATTCCAACAAATCTTATATTAATCTTAAGAAATAACGATCATGTTTGAATCTCAATTCAAGTTGTTTCCTGTTTGACCAATGTAAAATGTTTCACAACCTCTACAAAGTACTATAATAACATAACCTATCATCTCAGTAAATAATTTTTAGTTAACGTATCTTTTGTTGTGGTGTTGTTAGAACACCGTATTTATTTTGAAGCATTTGAGAGTAATAGGTAACTGAGAAAAATTTTGATTGAATGGTAATAATAACATGTGTTTCAGAGACTGTGTTTTTCATACAGGTCGTAAAATGTATTTTTGGCCAAAATCAAGGCTTCCTCGACATCTTTAATGTATGGAAATAAATGGTATAAAATACCGATACAATGGAAATATATACAGATAAGTAGTATAATGTGATCTGTTTGATGACTTGATAAAGTCCAGTGTGTGGGCGAAACGTTGTCAATAAAGGAACACATTATACTGCTTAAGTGTTTATATTTCCATCTTTAGTGTATCTTGATTTAGTTGTAATGTCAACAATACTTTAATTTTTATCCTCGAGGAATTAAGGCACTTGAGAATGTGAACGTCTGAATTCTTCAAAGATATCATTTCTTATTTTTAAATTTCGTTGGCTCTCCTTTTGCACTTCACCACGACTCATTCAACGTCAGTTTTCTTTTCCCCAATATATACCCCGTTTGTTGTCTCTTCCCCTTTCAAGGCAGACGAAACTGCAGACCTGAAGAATATAGAGAAATTTCACAGCACGTAGAAGTTCAATAAAGTACCTCAGTTACTGAAGTCCCTTGACATGTACATCTTGGAACGCAGGCGAGAAAGATACATTATAATATACACTTGGAAATCCTAGAGGGACTAGCCCAAATCTGCGAACAGAAATCACTCCCTACGGAAGCAAAAGATTCAGCAGGAGGTGCAACATGTCCACAATAAAAATCAGAGACACCATCAGCACACTAAGAGACAATGTAAGTGTCAGGGGCCCAAGACTGTTCCACTGCCTCCCAGCATACATAAGGGGAATTACTAATAGGCCCCTGGCTGTTTTCAAGAGGGAACTGGACAGGCACCTAAAGTCAGTACCTGACCAGCCGGGCTGTGGTTCGTACGTTGGTTTGCGTGAGGCCGGCAGTAACAGTCTGGTTGATCAGGTCCTGATCCACCGCGAGGCCTGGTCATGAACTGGGCAGCGGGGGTGTTGACCCCGGAACACCCTCCAGGTATATTCCAGATATATATAGATGAGTAGCGGACCTCCAGACACTGGTCGAGACTACTGCTGTGAGTATCTCCGAACTGTACAATTTCAGTCTGAGTTTTCTAATCATTAATATTGTACATACAGTACATACTGGTGACGGAATACATGGGTAAAGAAATCTACCCTTGCTTGTTTGCCTCACCCTTACTCTGCCTAGGTGAGTGCTTTGTTTACTGACTTAGTTACCACCAAGTGCCAGGCCATTTGACTAGCAGCTGTGTTCGTAGTACGTGGTAAGGGAAGCACACTAATGAAGTCACGTCTACCAGAACGTTTAGCTTGTGTCCACTGTGACGTCCTAACTCAGTATGCGCACCTGTTGACTTGTTTATGTAGACGTTATGTGAAGGTGAGACTAGACATGACTTGTGGAAGAAAGATGTTGTATGGGAAGTGAATTAAAAAATCAATAAATAATGGCCTTTTTATATATTTATATTGAGAAAACTCCGGAGCAGAATGTTTGCCGTGTACACAGTGATTGATGAACCATTAACCTTCCAACCACCATATTATAAAACAGGCCAACGGTGTGTTTACTATCCTTAATGTGCAGGTAAAACACACACATGCGCACACACACATGTTCACACACATATGTGCATACACACACACACACACAAACACACACACACACACACACACACACACACACACACACACACAAACACACACACACACACACACACACACACACACACACACACACACACACACACACACACACACACACGGCAAATGTAGTTCCCATTTTTAAAAAAGGAGACAGAAAAAGGCACTAAACTATAGACCTGTGTCACTGACTTGTATAGTATGCAAAGTTATGGAGAAGATTATCAGGAGGAGAGTGGCGGAGCACCTGGAACGAAACAAGAGTATAAACGCCAACCAGCACGCAGTTATGGAAAGTAATTCCTGTGTCACAAACCTTCTGGAGTTTTATGATAAAGTAACAGAAGTAAGACACGATAGAGGAGGGGGGTTGATTGCATCTTCTTGGACTGCAAGAAGGCCTTTGACACAGTTTCTCACAAGAGATTAGTACAGAAGCTGGAGGATCAGGCGCATGTAACAGGAAGGGCACTGCAATGGATCAGAGAATACCTGACAAGGAGGAAATAACGAGTCATGGTACGTGATGAGGTATTACAATGGGCACCTGTGACGAGCGGGGGTCTCACAGGGGTCAGTCCTAGGACCAGTGCTATTTTTGGTATATGTGAATGACATGATGGAAGGGTTAGACTCAGAAGTGTCGCTGTTCGCAGATGATGTGAAGTTAATGAGGAGAATTAAATCAGATGAGGATCAGGCAGGACTTCAAAGAGACCTGGACAGACTGGACACCTGGTCCAGCAACTGGCTTCTCGAATTTAACCCCGCCAAATGCAAAATCATGAAGATCCGGGAAGGGCACAGAAGACCTCAGACAGAGTATAGGCTAGGTGGCCAAAGACTGCAAATCTCGCTCATGGAGAAAGATCTTGGGGTGAGTATAACACAGAGCATGTCTCCGAAAGCACACTTCAGCCAGATAACTGCTGCAGCATATGGGAGCCTGGCAAACCTGAGAACAGCGTTCCGATACCTTAGTAGGAATCGTTCAAGACACTGTACACCATGTACGTCAGGCCCATACTGGAGTATGCAGCACCTGTTTGGAGCCCGCACTTGATCAAGCACGTCAGGAAATTAGAGAAAGTGCAAAGGCTTGCGACAAGGTTAGTTCCAGAGCTAAGGGGAATGTCCTATGAAGAAAGGTTAAGAGAAATCGGCCAGACGACACTGGAGGACAGGAGGGTCAGGGGAGACATGATAATGACATATAAAATACTGCGTGGAAGAGACAAGGTGGACACAGACAGGATGTTCCAGAGATGTGACAGAGAAACAAGATATCACAATTGGAAGTTGAAGAGTCAGATGAGTAAAAGGGATGTTAGGAAGTATTTCTTCAGTCATAGAGTTGTCAGGCAGTGGAATAGCCTAGAAACTGACGTAGTGGAGGCGGGAACCATACATAGTTTTAAGACGAGGTATGATAAAGCTCATGGAGCGGGGAGAGAGAGGACCTAGTAGCACTCAGTGCAGAGGCGGGCCCAGGAACTGAGTCTCGACCCCTGCAACCACAATTAGGTGAGTATAATTAGGTGAGTACACACACACATGCGGCACCAGTTTGGAACCCACACCTACCCAAGCACGTAAAGAAACTAGAGAAAGTGCAATGGTTTGCAACAAGACTAGTCCCAGTGCTAAGGGGTATGTCCTACGAGGAGAGGTTAAGGGAAATCAACCTGACGACACTGGAAGACAGGAGAGATAGTGGGGACATGATAACGACATATAAAATACTGAGAGGAATTGACAAGGTGGACAAAGACAGGATGTTTCAGAGATTGGACACAGCAACAAGGAGACACAGTTGGAAGTTGAAGACACAGATGAATCACAGGAATGTTAGGAAGTATTTCTTCAGTCACAGAGTAGTCAGCAAGTGGAATAGTTTGAGAAGCTATGTAGTGGAGGCAGGATCCATACATAGCTTTAAGTAGAGGTATGATAAAGCTCATGGTGCGGGGAGAGTGACCCAGTAGTGGCCAATGATGAGGCGGGGCCAGGAGCTATGAATCGACCCCTGCAACCACAACTAGGTAAGCACACACACACACACACACACACACACACACACAAACTAGGTGAGCACAACTAGGTGGGTAGACACACACACACGCACACACACACCCACCCACACACACACACACACACACACACACACACATATACACACACACACACACACACACACACACACACACACACACACACACACACACACACACACACACACACACACACACACCTGGTCAAGCACCTCAAGAAAATAGAGAAAGTACAAAGGTTTGCAACAAGGCTAGTTCCAGAGCTCAGGGTAATGTCCTACGATGACAGGCTGAGGGAAATTGGACTGACGACACTGGAGGGCAGGAGGGTCAGGGGAGACATGATAAGGACGTACAAAATACTGCGTGGAATAGATAAGGTGGACAGAGACAGGATGTTCCAGAGAGGGAACACAGAAACAAGGAGTCACAATTGGAAGCTGAAGACTCACACGAGTCACGGGGATGTTAGGAAGTATTTCTTTAGTCATAGAGTCGTCAGGAAGTGGAATAGCCTAGCAAGTGATTTAGTGGAGGTAAGTACCATACATAGCTTTAAGACGAGGTATGACAAAGCTCAGGAAGCAGAGAGAGAGAGGACCTAGTAGCGATCAGTGAAGAGGCGGGGCCAGGAGCTGAGTCTCGACCCCTGCAACCACAATTAGGTGAGTACACACACACACACACACACACACACACACAAGTGTACTCATCAACTAGGTGAACACAGGTGTCCCTGTTAGCAGACGATGTGAAGCTTATGCGGAGAATTCAAACGGATGAGGATCAGGTAGAAGTAAACAGGGATCTGGACAGGCTACAAGTCTGGTCCAACAACTGGCTCCTGGAGTTCAACCCCACAGGGATGTTAGGAAGTATTTCTTCAGTCATAGAGTTGTCAAAGAGTAGTGGAGGCAAGATCCATACATAGCTTTCAGACGACACATGACAAAGCTCATGGAGCAGGGAGAGAGTGGAGCTAGTAGCGACCAGCGAAGTGTCGGGGCCAAGAGCTGTGAATCGACCCCTGCAACCACAAATAGGTGCGTACACATAGGTGAATACACATGTACATGATGCATTTTAAGCGTGTTTATTACACTGAGTCGGCAAACCCATTTTTTGTGTCACTCTCTGTGTGCATATATGTACTCTATTATTTGTATTCACCTATTTGTGGTTGCAGGGGTCGAAACATAGCTCCTGACCCCGCCTCTTCACTGATCGTGTGAGTTTATGTGTGTACTCACCTATTTGTACTCACCTATTTGTGGTTGCAGGGGTCGAGTCCTAGCTCCTGGCCCCGCCTCTTCACCGGTTGCTACTAGGCCCTCTCTCTCCCCGCTCCATGAGCTTTATCAAACCTCGTCTTAAAACTGTGTATGGTTCCTGCCTCCACTACGTCATTTTCTAGGCTATTCCACTGCCTTACAACTCTATGACTGAAGAAATACTTCCTACTATCTCTCTGACTCATTTGTGTCTTCAACTTCCAATTGTGGCCTCTTGTTTCTGTGTCCCCTCCCTGGAACATCCTGTCCTTGTCCACCTTGTCTATTCCACGCAGTATTTTATATATCGTTATCATGTCTCCCCTGACCCTCCTGTCCTCCAGTGTCGTCAGGCCGATTTCCCTTAATCTTTCTTCATAGGACATTCCCCTTAGCTCTGGAACTAACCTTGTTGCAAACCTTTGTACTTTCTTTAGTTTCTTGACGTGCTTTATCAAGTGCGGGTTCCAAACAGGTGCTGCATACTCCAGTATGGGCCTGACATACACGGTGTACAGTGTCTTGAATGATTCCTTACTAAGGTATCGGAATGCTGTTCTCAGGTTTGCCAGGCGCCCATATGCTGCAGCAGTTATCTGATTGATGTGTGCTTCCGGAGACATGCTCGGTGTTATACTCACCCCAAGATCTTTCTCCTTGAGTGAGGTTTGCAGTCTTTGGCCACCTAGCCTATACTCGGTCTGTGGTCTTCTGTGCCCTTCCCCTATCTTCATGACTTTGCATTTGGCAGGATTAAATTCGAGAAGCCATTTGCTGGACCAGGTGTCCAGTCTGTCCAGGTCTCTTTGAAGTCCTGCCTGGTCCTCATCAGATTTAATTCTCCTCATTAACTTCACATCATCTGCAAACAGGGACACTTCTGAGTCTAACCCTTCCATCATGTCGTTCACATATACCAAAAATAGCACTGGTCCTAGGACCGACCCCTGTGGGACCCCGCTCGTCACAGGTGCCCACTGTGATACATCATTACGTACTATGACTCGTTGTTGTCTCCCTGTCAGGTATTCTCTGATCCATTGCAGTGCCCTTCCTGTTATATGCGCCTGATGCTCTAGCTTCTGCACTAATTGTCAGCATAGTTGCTGATCCCTGTATTCCCAGTATTATATAGCATAGCATATTAGTATCATCCCTGTGCTTTAGACACGAGATCCCTCGTAGGCCTTTGGCTTTGTGTGACGTCATAGGGATACACATGGGCAGTGATCCCTCTGTCCCGGTCTCACTCAGCGGCAGACCTACAAGACGTAAACAGGCTAGGTAACTGTGGCTCCATCTCCCATCTCAGTCTGACAATATATCTACCATCCTACAAGTGTGTCTACTTTCAACCTGTGATATCTCCATTTAAGAACCCTTACGATAAATGGTGCCAGCGGTGAGCCTGTAATTCTGACGATTACAGCGATTTCTGGAGATAAAGTTGTCGACCAGCAAGACGGCCATTTCGTGTGACCAGTAGGCCTACCGACTACCGAGATTCACCCAGCCAGCTACCTCAAGCCAGCTACTCTACCAGCTTCTACATTATTCACTGGTCAGTCTCTTTGTATTAGTGTTTCCTGCTTTTTTGCATTACTCCCGAGGGGTTGACCCGAGTTTGCAAAATAAGCCAGCTTCCAGTCTGTGGTGGGGGAGTCAGAACACCCGAGTCCAGTCCAGCCTAGCCTACTCCATCCAATTATTTTGCCTGCCAAGCCAGCTTCCACCCCTGCTGTGCTCATCGTGTGAAGTTATCAAGCTATTCTGTGTGAAGGGTTAAGATAAGCCAGCTAGCAACTAACCCAGGTGTCTTACCCCAGTACTCAGGCAAGCCACGTGACTAGTCTTCATCGCTTGTGATTCAAGTTCCAAGCATTCTGAGTGCTCCTTGTCATCCTTGTGGTGTTGTAGTATTTCGTGGGTTTCTCCTAAGCCAGCCGGCTTAGAATTATCTTCGCGGCAGTGTGGGTTTTCTCAGTGAGGCTTACGACGTTCAACCCATAAGCCCAGCCACTCACGATCACGTGTGTCGCACCATTGCCGGTCTCAGACGCCTCGCTCAGCCTTTACCCACAAACCCAACTACAGTCGGCCATTACAACTCACCTACCTCATCAGTGTTTTGGTGCACTGCTAAGGGTTGTAGCACCATATTTTAAGGACCACATAGGGGGTCAAGAGCTAGAGAGTGGCGCGCCATCTTTAAAAGCCTCCTGTGTGTTGTCTCTCGCCGATTTAAGCGCAATTCTACGATCATCTGTGCAGAGGACAGCAGCAAGACGATATAAACAATCCATCAATCTCATTTTTTCAAGTGTTACAGCTATAATATTTTTTTTTTTAGAGACATTTGCGAGTGTTGAGACATTTCTTTTGTGTTCCCAGTGAATTTTTCTCTTAGTGACATTCAGTGACTCTTGATCAGACTCAGTGTTTATCATGTACTGATTGCATAAATTTCTTTTAATCTCCTTAATTCAGTGTTAATTTTCGTGCATTATTTTATATCTGTTGTGTTGTGTATCTTTTTATACACACTTGAAGTAAGTACTTAGTGTTTCCTTTGTTGTGTGTGCAACATATGAGCAATATAGAACTTGTGTTTAAACTTCAGAATTCCAGTGAATTAACTCAGTAAATTTTTCACCTCATATTCTGCATCACAACTCAGTGTTGTCTGTTATTTTTTTTTTCTTCCTAGCAATTGTGTATTTTTGTTTGTTCCCTGTGTGTTGAACATTCTTGTGTTCATATTTTTCCATTCAGCCAGTGTTTAATTTGTCTTATTTCCACAGACAATAGTGCCATTTTTAAAGCTCCAGCAAGAAATCTGTTTACAAAATTTTTTTAAAAACATCAAGTTTCATTGCAAGAAAATTCTAGTACTGAGTTTATGTTGATGTTTTGTGCTCTGCATCACTGTAAGTGTTGTATTTCTTTTTGTTGTGTGTTTTAGCACCTATTATTTTTCATATTTTATTGAACAAATTCACTCTTAGTGCAATTTTTAAGTTCTCCTTCTAAAGTAAATTGTTCTTTTGCTTGTTGTTTAAGTGCAGTTAAGAGTTAAAGTGTTCATTCCTTGATATATTTCTTTTCTTGTGTGTTATAATTTTAATTATTGCACACAGACTCATTTTGCAATAATTCTTGTGCAAATATTGTGTTGCTATTAAAGTTTTTCTTGCAGAAAATTTTATGCAGTGTTGTGCAATACAGTTTATTACAGTGCAGTTTCTTATGCTCTGTTCTGTGCATAGTATTTTATTCTGTCTGTCATTTTATTTTTTTTTTAATTTCAGTGAATTGTGTGTTTGTTTTAATTTTTGCACAAGTTTATTGAGTCCATTTTATCATTTTATTGTGTATTTCCTTGTTGCATTGAAAGTAAAGAAAACTCACTGTGCCATTTATTCAATTTAAAGTAAAAGTTGAGAATATTAGATTTGAGCAAAGTAAAAGTTCTCTTGATTTTCAGTGTTTGTTAAGTTGCATATTATTCTTGTGTGAGTTCTTTGCTTACTGTGTAACTTGTCAATTTTTAATTACTTATGCAGAATAGTTAAGCATTTTTTTCCATTTAAGCTTATTGTGTCATTCTCTCCATTTTTCTTGACTTATGCCCTTCAGTATTTTCACTGAGAAGATGTCCCAGTCACTTTTGAACGTTCACTTAGTGTATCATTCCAGTCAAAGTCAATATGAATCAGTCCACAGTACCAACATTCCCTTACTGACTGAAAGACAATATCTAGCCCTTGAGCAATGTGTTTGTTCTCACAGCTTGTATCTGAGATTTGTTAAAGTGCTGCTAAATGTGAAGTTCAGATTAAGTTCCTATAGATCCACGAATTACTTATTAACGTAGCCGAGCGGTCAGGCACTAGTAATTCTGTCACTCCCATCTGTGTTCCACCTATACCTTCAGACTTGCAGGATAGTGTTCCGTTGCCTCAAGTGTCCGGGGACACTCAGACTGCCTTGAGTGCACAGCCTATCCCTGCAATGACTGCTAGTTCGAGTAATAGTTTCTCCACAGGGGATGCCTTGTCAGAAAACGATTACTTGCATCTAGTAATGCCATCTCTTGTTGATGTGACATGCTGTCTGCAGAAAGACGTCTCTGTTACAGCTAGTGTTCTCACTAGAGTGTCTGTTGTTGTTCCTAATGTTCCAGATGGTGATCCCATCCTAGTTGACAGTAATCAGTGCATTGTAAGAAGTTATTTCTCGAATAACTTTCACATGTTAACGTTTGTAAGTGTAGTTTCTTTATAGCTGATACCTCGTATCACTGTGTGCGACTCAGATTGAATATCAGCATTGTTCACCGTGTTCATTTCTTTTCTCCTGTGTTTGCAGTTTGAGATAGTAGATTCGTTCTCCCTTGCTCATATTGCGTGTTATAGCGTTAATTTTTTCAACCGGGGGGAGTCATCCACTCCACCGAGTTTGTTCTTTCCTCCAGTAAGGAAGAACTGTTACCTTTATTCCAGAACAAACAGCCTACTGGAAGGTTAGCCAGATGGACCTTGACTATCCAAGAGTTCAATCCCACTTTTGAAAATTTACCTGGCAAGTCAAATGTAGTCGCAGATGCTTTATCGCGACAGGTTAGTGTAGTTACTGCAGATCCTCCATTTACTGTCGAGGTTGTCAGAAATTCCCAAAGAACCGATCCCTTGTGTTCTGGTGTGATTCGATTCCTGCTCCAGGAAGAGCTTATTCTTACTGTGAAGCCACCAGTACCCATTAGTGACTTTGTAATGAGCCAAGAATTACTGTATCGAATAGTCGAGTTGAGTACTCCTAGCAGACGAGTTAGTAATTCCACAGTCACTAGTGATTGTAGTTGTATCTTTTGTAAATACTCGTTCAGCTCTCTCTCAGTCAAGGCATGTGTTAGCCATTGCAGAGGAATTCGATCCTCCCAGAGATGATAACCATTCTGCATACGTAAACCTCACCCTCGCAGAATTGGGTTTAAGTGTAAACAGCCTGCATAATTAGATGTCCGAGATGAATGAAATTGTCAACTGTGTGTTTATTATTAGCTGATCAGTTTGTCAGAAATTTTCGTGTTCACGTTCCCTCCGTATTCTGAGAATTAACAGTCTAGATTTGAGTGCACCGAATCTGCCTTTCTGTTAAACACTTCTTTGTATATAATTATTCTTCCTCAGAGTCCGTAGAGTGCATGAATACAGATCGATCGATCAATTCCATCCATATTGTATAATGAATTGTTCTTATAGTTTGTAATGATTACGTTAACACCCATTACGTCAAAATCATGTTGTACCATCCATTAGTTCTAAGTTATATATGAATTTGTTATTGTATAGAATCAGCCCAGATCCGCCTGCCTGTTCAGCCTATAGTATAGTAGTGTATGTCGGGACGACATACGTAACGTGACCGAGCTGTCAGCATAGTTGCTGATCCCTGTATTCCCAGTATTATATAGCATAGCATATTAGTATCATCCCTGTGCTTTAGACACGAGATCCCTCGTAGGCCTTTGGCTTTGTGTGACGTCATAGGGATACACATGGGCAGTGATCCCTCTGTCCCGGTCTCACTCAGCGGCAGACCTACAAGACGTAAACAGGCTAGGTAACTGTGGGTCCATCTCCCATCTCAGTCTGACAATATATCTACCATCCTACAAGTGTGTCTACTTTCAACCTGTGATATCTCCATTTAAGAACCCTTACGATATAATCTCTTGTGAGGAACTGTGTCAAAGGCCTTCTTGCAGTCCAAGAAGATGCAATCAACCCACCCCTCTCTCTCGTGTCTTACTTCTGTTATTTTATCATAAAACTCCAGAAGGTTTGTGACACAGGATTTGCCTTCCATGAATCCGTGCTGGTTGGCATTTATACTCTTGTTCCGTTCCAGGTGCTCCACCACTCTCCTCCTGATAATCTTCTCCATAATTTTGCATACTATACACGTCAATGACACAGGTCTATAGTTTAGTGCCTCTTTTCTGTCTCCTTTTTTAAAAATGGGAACTACATTTGCCGTCTTCCATACCTCAGGTAGTTGCCCAGTTTCCAGGGACGTGTTGAAGATTGTGGTAAGTGGCACGCACAACATATCTGCTCCCTCTCTAAGGACCCACGGGGAGATGTTGTCCGGTCCCATTGCCTTTGAGGTATCGATGTCCCTTAGCAGTTTCTTCACCTCCTCCTCATCTGTATGTATGTCGTCCAACACTTGTTGGTGTATTCCTTGCTGGTGTCCCCATCTGGTCTGTCCCCCCAGAGTCCTTCCTGTCTCTACTGTAAATACTTCCTTAAATCTCGTGTTGAGCTCCTCACATACCTGTGTGTGTGTGTGTGTGTGTGTGTGTGTGTGTGTGTGTGTGTGTGTGTGTGTGTGTGTGTGTGTGTGTGTGTGTGTGTGTGTGTGTGTGTGTGTGCCTGTGTGTGTGTGTGTATGTGTCTGTGTGTATGTGTGTGTGTGTCTTACTTCCATCACCTTGTCATAAAGCTCCAGTAGGTTTGTGACTCAGGATTTCCTTTCCCTGAAACCGTGCAGGTTGTCGTATATAAGCTCATTCCTTTCTAGGCGCTCCATCACTCCTCTCTCGATAATCTTCCCCATGACTGCATACCTGGAGAGGTTTTCGGGGATCAACTCTCCTGTGGTCCGGTCTGTGACCAGGCCTAACGGTGGATCAGGGTCTGATCAACCAGGCTGTTACTGCTAGCAGCATGGAAGCCGACATACGAACCACAGTTACTGATTTTAGGTGCCTGTCTAATGCCTTCTTGAAGACAGCCATGTGACAGTGCTATGTAGTTTAATGCTGTGTGTCTGTCTCCTTTCTTAAAACTTGGGACTACATGAGAGTGTGTAATCAACTATATGTACTCACCTATATGTGATTACAGGGGTCAGTTCACAGCTCCTGGCCTCGCCTCTTTGCTAGCCGTTGCTACGTCACTCTCTCTCTCCCCACTCCTACAGTCTTGTCATACCTCTTCTTCAAGATATCAAGATAAGTATGGAACGTACCTCCACTACTTCACTCTGCAGATTATTCCACTTCCTGACAACTCTAAGGTGTGTGTGTGTGTGTGTGTGTGTGTGTGTGTGTGTGTGTGTGTGTGTGTGTGTGTGTGTGTGTGTGTGTGTGTGTGTGTGTGTGTGTGTGTTTGTGTGTGTGTGTGTGTGTGTGTGTGTGTGAGTGTGTGTGTGTGTGTGTATGTATGTGTGATCATATGTACTCACCTATACGTTTCAGGGATGGGACATAGAAACAAGGGGACACAACTGGAAGTTAAAAACTCAGATGAGTCATAGGGATGTTAGGAAGTATTCCTTCAGTCTTAGAATTGTCAGGATATGGAACAACCTGGAGAGTGAAGTAGTGGAGGCAGGATCCATACATAGCTTTAAGAAGAGGTATGATTAACCTCATAGATCAAAGAGAGTGGACCTAGTAGCAACTAGCAAAGAGGTGGGGCCAGGAGCTATGACTCGACCCCTGACATCACATATAAATGAGTATGTATAAATGAGTGCACATGCACACACACACACACATGCACAAAATGGTACACCAGAGAGGATGATGAAGAGCCAGGGGGAACCAATGAAGATTGGTCTGGAAATGAGGACTGGGTGGAAGAGCTTAAGAGCAGGATGGAACAAGAACAGGAAAGGAAGCTAGAAGAACTTATCACTAAAATGAAGGAGAGGATGGATACAGAGAGCAAGAAGTGAGAGCAGCAAGCAAAAGCTGCAGATGCCAGGATACAAAGCCTAGAAGATGAACTGAGAATGCTGAAGCAGGATGTAGAATCAAAGAGCAGAAGAGGCATGATATCAAGAGCAGGTACACCAACATCCAGTGAGGGGATTGAAGTAGGGAAAGGGAATGAGACCTATCAAGCCACAAAAAGGCACAGGAAATGTCGAGGAGTGAAAATGGCATATAATTGGGTAAAGGGACAATGGTATGTGAAGGGATTGAAGGTAGGGAAGGTGATGTCTCCTTAAATTGAACCCAGAGATGAGGAGGAAAAGTCAATGAGAAGAGGAGAAACAGAGGTCATTTTTAATCCATGGACTTCAGGAGGCCGAACGGAGGTCATATGAAGAACTACAACAAGGGAAGAAAAATTATATTGAAAATATTATTAAACAAACAGAAGAGGAGGACATGACTGGGCTGATAAATTTTCAGAGAATCGGGAGACACTTAAGGGAAAAAATCGACCAGTCAGATTAATTTTCAGAGCAGAAACAGTTCGAAACAGGATTCTGCAGCAGTAACCACAGCTGAAGGAAACAACAAAATACAAGTGGGTGTACCTTGACTGCAACAGAATGTGAATGGAAAAACAGAAATTGAAACATAGGATACAAAGACACAAGGGGCAAGAAAAAATGACAAGGCTAGAGATAGGCAGGGGCGCCCAGAGTCAGGAGAACCAGCAAAAATACAAGCACTCAAAGAACCACAAAAAGAACACAACAACCAAACAAATGAACCCAAAACAAACCACACTCTACACTCACTGAAACTCTTGCCCCCCCCTTTCCCCCACCCAGCAAAAGCCCCACCTATGCAACAGACTCCCATAGTATCCTGCCAGGTATCTAACTCCTCCAACCCCCAAATGCCCCTCAGAATACAATTTTGGAAAAGAAGCTGAAGGTATGATACACCATTGCATATGGAATAACGAATAAGTTTGAGGAGTGGCATAACAAAATCATGGAGGCATCCCCAGACATCGTAGCACTTATGGAAACCAAGCCCACAGGAATGACAACAGACACGACCTTTCCAACCAGATATCAGATCATGAAGAAAAATAGAGGGAACAGAGGGAAAGAAGGAGTTGCACTGCTCAACAAAAACAATCGAGTTTTGAGGAGATGGAAGGAGTGGACAGAAGGGAAGCATGGGACTAAATTGTAGGAACACTTCAGACTGGGGGTACCAAGGTGGTGATTGCAGTGATGTACAACCCACCACTGAATAGCAAGAGGCCAAGACATGAGTACAATGAGAGAAACAGAAGAATGGTTGATATACTAGCCGAAGTTGCCAGAAAGGCCAACATGGGCAGTGCAAAGTTATTAGTTTGGGGTGATTTCAATCACAAGGAGATTAACTGGGAAAGCCTGGAGCCACACAGAGAACCAGAAATGTATAGGGCTAAGGCGATGGAGGGGGTACTGGAAAACCTCATGCATCAGCCTGTCAGGGACACTACCAGAGAGAGAGGACAGAATGAACCAGCAAGACTGGACCTCATATTCACCTTGAGTAGATTAGACTTTATGGACATCATATAAGAAAGGACCCTCAGAGCTAGTGATCATGTGGTCCTGAGGTTTGAATACATTGTAGAGCTAAAAGTGGAGAGAGAAGCAGCATAAGTAGGATGGGAGAAGCCAAACTTTAAAAGAAGGGACTACACAAGAATAAGGATTACCTGTGTGAGGTACAATGGGAAAGAGAACTGGTAGGAAAAACAGTAAATGAACTGATGTAATATATGACAACAAAATGCAAAGAGGTGGAAGAGAAGTTCGTACCTAAGGGTAACAGAAACAATGGGAAGACCAGAACGAGACCGTGGTTCACCCAAAGGTGTAGAGAGGCAAAAACTAAGCACACTAGAGAATGGAAAAAAATATAGAGGACAAAGGACCAAGGAATATCAAGAGATTAGTCGAGGAGCCAGAAACAAATATGGAGGGAGGCTCAGCGGCGATATGAGAATAATATAGGATCGAAAACCAGATATGGCCCAAAACTGTTGTACAGCCATATCAGGAGGATAGCACTAACATCCCATATCATAAAAATCTTTAAAAGGGTCCTAAGAAGCAAGATCGCCACCCATCTAGATACCCATCAATTACACAACCCAGGGCAACATGAGTTTAGAGCAGGTCGCTCCTGTCTGTCCCAACTACTGGATCACTACGACAAGGTCCTAGATGCACTAGAAGACAAAAAGAATGCAGATGTAATATACACAGACTTTGCAAAAGCCTTCGACAAGTGTGACCATGACGTAATAGCACACAAAATGCGTGCTAAAGGAATAACAGGAAGTTGGTAGATGGATCTATAATTTCCTCACAAACAGAACACAGAGAGTAGTAGTCAACAGAGTAAAGTCTGAGGCAGCTACGGTGAAAAGCTCTGTTCCACAAGGCACAGTACTCGGTCCCATCTTGTTTCTCATCCTCATGTCTGACATAGACAAGGATGTCAGCCACAGCACCGTGTCTTCCTTTGCAGATGACATCCGAATCTGCATGACAGTGTCTTCCATTGCAGACACTGCAAGGCTCCAGGCGGACATCAACCAAATCTTTCAGTGGGCTGCAGAAAACAATATGAAGTTCAACGATGAGAAATTTCAATTACTCAGATATGGTAAACACGAGGAAATTAAATCTTCATCAGAGTACAAAACAAATTCTGGCCACAAAATAGAGCGAAACACCAACGTCAAAGACCTGGGAGTGATCATGTCGGAGGATCTCACCTTCAAGGACCATAACATTGTATCAATCGCATCTGCTAGAAAAATGACAGGATGGATAATGAGAACCTTCAAAACTAGGGATGCCAAGCTCATGATGACACTCTTCAGGTCGCTTGTTCTATCTAGGCTGGAATATTGCTGCACACTAACAGCACCTTTCGAGGCAGGTGAAATTGCTGACCTAGAAAATGTACAGAGAATTTTCACAGCGCGCATAACTGAGATAAAACACCTCAATTACTGGGAGCGCTTGAGGTTCCTGAACCTGTATTCCCTGGAACGCAGGCGGGAGAGATACATGATTATATACACCTGGAAAATCCTAGAGGGACTAGTACCGAACATGCACACGAAAATCATTCCCTACGAAAGCAAAAGACTCGGCAGACGATGCAACATCCCCCCAATGAAAAGCAGGGGTGTCATTAGCATGTTAAGGGACAACACAATAAGTGTCAGAGGCCCAAGACTGTTCAACTGCCTCCCAGCATGCATAAGGGGGATTACCAATAGACCTCTGGTTGTCTTCAAGCAGGCACTGGACAAGCACCTAAAGTCAGTACCTGACCAGCCGGGCTGTGGCTCGTACGTTGGATTGCGTGCAACCAGCAGTAACAGATTGGTTGATCAGGCCCTGATCCACCATGAGGCCTGGTCACAGACCGGGCCGCGGGGGCGTTGACCCCCGATATTCTCTCCAGGTAAACTCCAGGAAAGCAGCAGTCAAGGACCAGGAGGTAATCAGGCATAGTAAGAAAGGAGGGAAGATCACAAGAAACGACAAAGAAGTATGTGAAGAGCTCAGTACGAGACTTAAGGAAGTATTTTCAGAGGAGACAGAAAGGACTCCAGCAAGCTGGAATGGTAGGGTACACCATTATAAATAATAAAGATATTAAACTAATTGCTAAGTAAACTAGATACCTCAAAGGCGATGGGACCAGACAACATCTCTCCATTGGTCCTGAGAGAGGGAGCAGAGGCGCTATGTGTGCCAGTAACAAATCTTCGACACATCTGTCGAAACAGGGCGCCTACCTGAGGTTTGGAAGACAGCAAATGTAGTCCTATTTTTTTAAGAAAGGCAACAGACAGGCAGCCATAAACTATAAACCAGTGTCACTGACATGTATAGTGTGCAAAGTCATGGAGAAGCTTATCAAGATAGGAAAATAAAAGGACTGGGCCAGATGGTGCTCTCGCCCCTGGTGCAGATGCTCTCCTGGTAGACAGTAACTGTAAGAATGCGGAAATGAAAGTTGGTAGCCCGGAGGAAGACAGGAGCTCTAGTGGGGAAACAGGTATAGACAAGGACATGCAAAACCCAAAGTTACAATCTAGCAATACCTCTGGAGATAGTAAACAAAGGGATGCCCCAAGGAATAGTGAAGATTAAATGCTAGAAAATACTGGTGAATGCAGCACTGCTAGTACAAGTTCTGATGATAATAAAGAGACGGAAAAACACGCATATGTAGGGAATGCAGTCACAAAAAAACAAAGACAAACAGAAATCAGGCCTATGCATATTCTACGCATTAGGTATCTGCAGGGATGAAATATCTGGAAAAACAGATGCAACTTTGACCACCCCAGAAAATGCCGAGCCCATATGACAACAGGAAATTGCAACCTTCCTTGCTGTAAGCTTTTCCACCCTGAAATGTGTCACTCTTCAGTTCAGGAAAGACGATGCTATAACCTATATTGTCAGGCACACCACATAAAAGGGACAAGAAGATACAGAACATCCAGACCATGGGAAAATCTGGGTAGCCACAGCTGCTCCAGAGAGAGAGGTTTTTTAGAGCCAGGAAAGAAAAAAAACTGGCAAGAAACGACAGAAATCGCACACTAACTCCGATCATTTCTGGAGTGGAATCACAGTCAATGGTCTCCACTCCATAACAACAGATATTAATGCCAGGGGAAAAAAAGCCCCCCTTCCTATACCTCCAAAATGACGACATTCATCTTTGCAAATATACAGGGTATAAAGCCAGCAACGAATAACAAAATACCTTTCATCCATTGACTACTTACATAGTCAAACGCAATATTCGCAGTTTTCACAGAGACCTACAAAAAGGATCACTTGGACAACGAAATATGGATCCCAGGTTACAACCTATACAGATGCGACAGAGTGAACAGGCAAAAGGGGGGGGGGAGAAAGGGTTGGCCTGTACGTCACAGAGTCGCTGATATGCTTGGAGCTACTAAATGCCTCTTATAATGTACTTGAAGTTTTGGCAGTATAGATCGAGAACCGAAACCAGGTCATTGTGGTTGTATACGAGACTCTGGATGCAACTTCTCAACAATTCTAGGAACAGCTTTTGAAAATAGACCACTGTCTGGAAAATCTTCCAGCTCCTGCCCCAAACATCTTATTCCTGGGGAATTTCAACATAAGGCAACATCCCCCCAATGAAAAGCAGGGGCGCAACGAGTACATTGAGAGACAACACAGTAAGTGTCCGGAGTCCAAGACTGTTCAACTGCCTCTCAGCCTACATAAGGGGGATTACCAATAGACCCCTGGCTGTCTTTAAGAAGGCACTGGACAGGCACC
Organism: Cherax quadricarinatus; assembly: GCF_038502225.1. Lineage (NCBI taxonomy): Eukaryota > Metazoa > Arthropoda > Malacostraca > Decapoda > Parastacidae > Cherax > Cherax quadricarinatus. The sequence continues at coordinate 47,098,626 of NC_091305.1, read as the reverse complement.
TAAAGTCAGTACCTGACCAACCGGGTTGTGGTTCGTACGTCAGCTTGCGTGCGGCCAGTAGTAACAGCCTGGTTGATCAGACCCTAATCCACCGTGAGGCCTGGTCTCAGACCGAGCGGCTGAGGTGTTGACCCCTGAAACCCTCTCCAGGTAAACTCCAGGTAAGGCTCCTAATATGGAGGAATGTTGCAAATAATGTTGTAGCAGAGATACCTCCAGGAGACAGCTCAGATGAAAACTCTCACACATGAGCTTTTAAACCTCTGCACCAAATTCACCTTAAACCAGCAAATAATAGAGCCAACAAGAATGGAGAATACGTTGGACCTCATCTTCACTAACAATGATGATCTGATAAGAAATGTTACCATATCAAAAACAATATACTCAGATCACAACATAACAGAGGTTCAAACATGTATGTGCGGGGTCCCAGACCAATAAAATGTGATCAGTCACAAGGAAGCCTTCACCAAATTCAACTTCAGTCACAAAAACATGAGGGACCAAGTCAACCAGGTACTAAATGACATAAACTGGGAAGATAGCCTAAGCAACACGGATCCAAACCTATGTCTAGAACAAATTAACTCTGTGGCACTCAAGGTATGCTCAAGGCATATTCCTTTAAGGAAAAAGAAGAGAAGATGTAAACTAGAAAGAGAAAGGTGCTCCCTATACAGGTGCAGGCGAAGAATAACAAAGCGGCTAAAAGAGGCCAATGTACCTGTAATACGAAGGGAGACACTGGTCAGAGAAATAACAAACATTGAACTAAAGTTAAAGAGATCTTACAGGAGTCAAGAAATGCAGGAAGAACTTAAAGTCAAAAATGAAACTGAAAGAAACACAAAATATTTCTTTTCTTATGCCAAATCAAAGTCTAGAACATCCATTACTGGGTCCCTACTTAGACGAAATGGGTCCTACACAGCTGACAGCAAGGGAATGAGTGTGCTACTCATGTCCCAGTATAACTCGGTTTTAGCGAGCCACTAACCAGACTGAGAGTCGAAGACCTAAATGAATTTTTTATGAGCGAGACAGAATTTGGAAGACTCAAACCTATCTGATATTATCCTGACGCCAAATGACTTTGAAAAAGCGATAAATAACATGCCTATGCACTCTGCCCCAGGCCCAGACTCATGGAACTCCGTGTTCATCAAGAACTGCAAGACAAGTCCTTAGCTTCGAACAATAGACCAATAAGCCTTACCTCCATAGTGGGAAAATATATGGAATCAGTAATTGACGAGGCAATTCATAGCCATCTTGATAGGCATAAATTGATAAATGAATCTCAACACGGTTTCACTAAGGGGCATTCCTGTTTTACGAATTTACTAAGTTTTTTCACTAAGGTGTTTGAGGAGGTAGATCATGGTAGTGAATATGATATTGTGTATATGGACTTCAGTAAGGCTTTCGATAGAGTTCCACATCAGAGGCTATTGAGGAAACTTAAGACATGCAGAATAGGAGGAGAATTTTTTTCCTGGGTAGAGGCATGGTTGACAAATAGGCAGCAAAGAGTTTGCATAAATGGGGAGAAATCAGAATGGGGGCACATCACGAGCGGTGTTCCAAAGGGGTCAGTGTTGGGCCCCTTGTTGTTCACAATCTACATAAACGACATAGATAAGGGAATAAATAGCGACATAAACAAATTTGCTGATGACACCAAAATAGGCCGTCCAATTCATTCTACTGAGGACATTAGTGCACTCCACGATGATTTGAATAGACTGATGCAGTGGTCGGAGAAGTGGCAGATACAGTTTAATATAAACAAATGCAAAGTTCTGAATGTTGGACAGGACAATAACCATTCCACTTATAAACTGAATAGTGTAGATCTTAATACTACTGATCGCAAAAAGGATTTAGGAGTTCTGGTTAGCAGTAAACTAAAACCAAGACAACAGTGCATAAGCGTCTGCAATAAAGCTAACAGAATCCTTGGCTTCATATCAAGAAGTATAAATAATAGAAGTCCTCAGGTTGTTCTTCAACTCTATACATCCTTGGTTAGGCCTCATTTAGATTATGCTGCACAGTTCTGGTCACCGTATTACAAATGGATATAAATACCCTGGAAAACGTACAGAGGAGGATGACAAAGATGATCCCATGTATCAGAAATCTTCCCTATGAGGATAGACTGAGTGCCCTGAATCTACTCTCTCTAGAAAGGCGTAGAATTAGGGGGATATGATTGAGGTGTTTAAATGGAAAACAGGAATAAATAAAGGGGATGTAAATAGCGTGCTGAAAATATCCAGCTAAGACATTACTCGCAGCAATGGTTTCAAGTTGGAAAAATTCAGATTCAGGAAGGATATAGGAAAGCACTGGTTTGGTAATAGAGTTGTGGATGAGTGGAACAAACTCCCGAGTACCGTTATAGAAGCTAAGAACTTGTGTAGTTTTCAAAATAAGTTGAATAAATACATGAGGGGGTGTGGGTGGGTGTGAGTTGGACCTGACTAGCTTGTGCTGCTGGGTTTGGTGCTGTGCTCCTTCATTAAATTGAAGTGACCTGACAAAGTGGTCATTGCTCTAAGCCGGGGGATGGCATGGACCTGCTTCGCATGGGTGAGTAGGCCTGTTGCAGTGTTCCTTCTTTCTTATGTTCTTATGTTAAGTCCCTATCATGTGCCTTTAGCATCATATGGAGAGGGAGCATGGACAAAGGGGTCGTCTCACAGCTACTAAAAACAACAGACAGCCCCACTCCACAAAGCTGGCAGTAAAGAAATAGCAAAGAACTACAGACCGATAGTGCTAACATACCCATCAGTGACACAACCCAGGACCACATGGGTTTAGAGCACGTTGCTCCTGTCTGTCCCAACTACTGGACCACTATGACATGGTCCTGGATGCTCTAGAAGACAAACAAAATGCAGATGTAGTATACACAGACTTTGCAAAAGCCTCTGACAAGTGTGACCATGGTGTAATAGCGCAAAAAATGCGCTATAAAGGAATAACAGAAAAAGTTGGTAGATGGATCTATAATTTCCTAACAAATAGGACACAAAGAGTAGCAGTAAGCAGAGTAAAGTCTGAGGCAGCTAAGGTGAAAAGCTCTGTTCCACAAGGCACAGTACTCACTCCCATCCTGTTTCTCATCCTCATATCTGTCATAGACAGGATTGTAAGCCACAGCACCCTGTCTTCCTTTGCAGATGACACCCGAATTTGCATGAGTGTCCTCCACTGAAGACACTGGAAGACATCGACCAAATCTTTTAACAGGCCGCAGAAAACAATATGGAAAACGCGAGGAAATAAAAACTGTATCAGAGTATAAAACAAATTCCATCTACACAATAGAGCGAAAAACTAATGTAAAAGTATTACCAGTTTGTTGGGTGATGTCTTGGTAGCGGGGAGTAAATGATAAGTCTTCGGAGGCTTCTTACTTTATTTGCAAAGTCATGGTGGGTACACAGGCTTGTGTGTTTGTGCCCATGGCCCGGGAGGGCCATGCCAGCGAGGGAGAGAGGAGTGGACACTTCTTGACTGAGTGACGGGTGTCGACAGAGTGAGAGCGAGTGGGACCAGCGTTCCACTGACCTGGGCAGGCCTAGAGAGGGCGGCACCTGAGTGCAAAATACGAACTAAGCTGGCAGACAACATAGGCTGTCTGTGCAGACAGTACAGGCTGTCTGCATTTGCTTGGCCACCTACCTCAGACGCAACAATACTGGTGGTAAAAAAACTTGGTCTCTCTCGCAGGAACAGGGCACAGAACACAGAATAAAAACATATATATATATATACATATGGACATGAAAAAAAAAACTTCCTCCAGGGAGGGAAGAAAAAAACATGTGGGGTGTGTTGAACATCGTGGTCAAAGGCAGTGAGCGTTGATGGGCATCACTGCACGCCTTCCTGCGTCTGGACAGATACTGCAACACAGAACATTGCTCTGGCTGAGCTGTGACTTGACGTGGTTCGGTCTCCTCTAGAACGGTGAAGCAGTCATTGTAGGAGTCATTGCAAGTTTCACTCAACCTGGGGCACGACATGCTGGTGCCTTCGAGTGAAGCATCGTCAAAACTCGGCAACTGGGCAGGACTTTTGGCAAGTAACTCAAGAGGACCCCAATGGAAATTAGTCACTCTGTCTGACTTTTTTGGGTTATCCTAGGTTCTCTACACATATGCTGCTATGTATGATAATTCTATGTAACTGTATTTGTGTATACCTGAATAAATTTACTTACTTACTTACTTACTTAGGACACTTCTCGACTGGTACTGTTGCTGGGGCTGTCACTGCCGGCGAGCGTGGAGTAAGTCATGGAGCAAGTCGTGGCAGAGACAACTGGGCGAAACATCAGGGAGTCATAACATCATACACCAGACTGCAGTGAGCATGCTAGCAGTCAAAGTGACATCATCTTTGTGAAGGAGTTTACTGAAGCTTGTGACAGGAGGCTGACACAGTGCCTGCCAACAGGGCTTAAACTGCAGCTTGACGAGTGTCAATCTCTCGACAGTTGGAGTTATAGCAGAGGCTAGTCTAAGTGTCCCCAGACTTGTTTCTCTACATATAACTGCACTCTGAAGTTCTGGAGGTGAAGTGAAACAAATCTCGATGGGAATTGTAGCAGGTACGATTCTGCAGAATATCTATGAGCGACGAGCATAAGAGCTTTCTGTACAAGGGGCTCATATGCTCAGGCTGACTAATATCAGCTGTCAAATGCACTGGTCACACCGGGTGACAAGTAACAAAGTTGTGCTACTCATGGGTCTGGGCTCAAGACCACACTGGGCACACGGAAAACTGTACACACACCCACGGTACATGTGGTACAACATGGCTTAAACTAGCAAATGATGCTCTTCTGTGCACAAAATTGACACTAAGCCATACACTAACATGTGAGAACACTGACTGAGAGGAATTAATTAACACACTACATATATCTTCTCTCAATCTTCTCGACAATATTGACATAATTACTGAAACATTCGATGTGACATCATGTGATGTCAGGCGTGACGTTGCAAGGTGACGTCAGTAGACGTCTCGAGGTGACGTAGGCAGACATCATGATGTTATGAAGTCAGGCAGCAGCAGACCACAGCATGTGGCATCGTGATCCATGTGGCGTCATGATCTACATGGCATGCTGATCCACGTAGCTTCGAGTGGCGTTGGGCACTCGGATACAGAGCTCTGGCAATGAATTCACATGGAAAACAGCAGAGGGAGTGAGCACATAGTGGTGGAATGTGGTAGTAGGCGGGTGAGCTTGGACGAGGTGAGGAATGGCCACTTCCTCCTCTTCCGCCCACAAACACGGGGAAAACAATCACAGTGGACGCAGAAATCATCACAAAACTCACCTCTGGCTTGCTAAAACACCTTTGCTGAGCTGAACAACAACAGCAGAACATACAAGTGACTCTGAACATGTGACTTGAGAAACAGCGTGGGACGCTGTAGTGTGGGGTCACTGGGATGCCACTTACAATTCTCAAAGAAATTCGGTAAATTTCAGCTAGATCCTGCTTGTACCTGTGTCTGGATGCTGAAACGAGTAGACACGACATCAGGATAACTCTTTGAGAGACAGATGCTTCTTGTGTAGGGTGATGAAGTGAAGATGACTTTATCCCTCTTCCTTTCTCTCTCCGGGCAAACACACTTGCTGTGACCACCGCTTCCCACCATTTAATACCAGTTTGTTGGGTGATGTCTTGGTAGCGGGGAGTAAATGATAAGTCTTCAGAGGCTTCTTATTTTATTTGCAAAATCGTGGTGGGTACACTGGCTTGCGTGTTTGTGCCCATGGCCCGGGAGGGAGGGAGAGAGAAGTGGACACTTCTTTATTGAGTGATGGGTGTCGACAGAGTGAGAGCGAGTGGGACCAACATCCCACTGACCTGGGCAGGCCTAGAGATGGCAGCACCTGAGTGCAAAATATGAACTAAGCTGACAGACAGCATAGGCTGTCTGTGCAGACAGTACAGGCTGTCTACAAAAGACCTGGGAGTGATAATGTCAGAGGATCCCTCCTTCAAAGACCACAACATTGTATCAACCATATTTGCCATAAAAATGACAGGATGGATAATGAGAACCTTCAAAACTAGGGATGCCATGTCCATGATGCCACTCTTCAGGTCGCTTGTTTTATCTAGGCTGGAATACTGTTGTACACTAACGGCACCTTACAAGGTAGATGAAATTGCTGACCTAGAAAAAGTACAGAGAACCTTTATGGTACACATAACTGCGATAAAGTACCTCAGTTACTAGGAACGCTTAAAGTTCTCAACCTGTATTCCCTAGAACGCAGGCAGGAGATACATGATTATATACACCTGGAAGATCCTAGAGGGATTAGTACCAAACTTGCACACGAAAATCACTCCCTATGAAAGCCAAAGACTCGGCAGACGATGCAACATCCCCCCAATGAAAAGCAGGGGCACCACTAGGACGGTAAGAGACAACACAATAAGTGTCAGGGGCCCATAACTGTTCAACTGCCTCCCAGCACACATAAGGGGAATTACCACCAGGCCTGTGGTTCGTACGTCGGGTTGCGTGTGACCAACAGTAACAGCCTGACTGATCAGGCCCTGATCCACCATGAGGCCTGGTCACAGATCGGGCCGCGGGGGCGTTGACCCCCGAAAACCTCTCCAGGTATACTCCAGGTATCTTCACACAGGATATTCCTTATACAGTGAATATTTGAGTCATCCTTTTCTGTATGTTGTCCTGTAGTAAGGAGACCAGAACTGAGCAGTATAATCCAAGTGAGGTCTTAATAGTGATGTAAAATAACTTTTGGACTCCTGTTACTTATTCTTCTTGAAATAAATCCTAGTAATCTGTTAGCCTTATTGCACACACTTAGGCACTGTTGTCTTGGTTTTATTTTTCTGCTTACCATGACTCCTAAGTCACATTCTGTATGATCAAGCTCTACCTCACTTAGTTTATAACTTCGAGGGTTATTTTCATTCCCAAGGACTAGGACTTCATACATTGAACTTCATCTGCTACTTTTCAGACCAAGACAAAAATTTGTCCAAATCCTCCTGGAGTTCATTGATATCTTCCTCAGAATCAATTATTCGGAGTATTTTTGTATCATCAACAAATCTGCTCATGTCTCTTATAAGTCCTTCATTAATGTCATTAATGTAAATTTTGAACAACAGTGATCCTAAAACTGATCCTTGTGGAACACGACTAGTGACCAGTCCCCATTCAGATCTGACCCCATTAATGGAAACTTTGCATCTTATTGGTAAGCCATGCCTCTGTCCATGCTAGAACTTTATCTCCTATACAATGAGCTGCCACTTTTCTTAAGAGTCTTTTATTAGGTACTCTATCGAAGGCTTTACTGAAATCCAAAAAAAACATCATATTCTTTATCACTGTCTACTGCCTCAAATTTTTTATTGAAGAAAGTTAGCAAATTTGTCAGGCAGGAACGGCCTCTTGTGAATCCATGCTTAGATTCATTAATCAAATTAAGTTCTTCAAGGTGACTTCTAATAGTATCAGCAATAAATGATTCTAATAATTTATCTACTATAGACGTCAGGCATATTGGACGGTAATTTGAAGGAATGGACTTATCCCCTGATTTAAATATAGGAACAACATCAGCTATCTTCCACATCTCTGCCACAACACCAGATTGGATGGACGCCTTAAACACGCTCGTTAATGGCCGACTATGTTCCAAGTTGCATCCCATAAGCACTCTTCCAAATAATTCACTGGGGCCCGGAGACTTATTTTAATTCACTTTATTTACCTGTTTGAAAACCATTTCCCTCGTGACAGTTTTATTACCTAATTTGATTTCTTCAGTAACTGAATAATTGTCAATTATTGGGATATCATTTATGTCTTCCTGTATAAAGACTGACAAGAAATAACCATTAAATAGAGAACACATTACCGAGAATACCTTTCCTGTTAATCATCAGTCAGCTGTCCTTTACCAGTTCTCAGCGGTCGTACTTTTTTCCCAGACTTTTGTCCTATACACATGTGTACCACTTGAAAGAACCCTTTTGGATTAGTCCTTCATTCATTAGCAGCTCTAATTTCATAGTCGCGTTTAGCCTTTCTAATCCCCTTTTTTACTTTACTCTTAAAATGAACATATTGGTCAATAAGATTAACCTCTCCTCTTTTGATGCGCCTGTAAGTTTCTCTTTTCTCTCCCAATAGGTGCTTTAGTCTATTATTAATCCATCTAGGGTCATTCTTATTGAACTAATTTCTCTCTGGGGACTATATGTACTCGGCGCACGTTGTACATTATTAAAAATAATCAAAAAAGGAGATCTCTTCGTTATCGCGAGTATAATCACCGTCAATATAATCATTAGCTAGATTACCTTAATCGAGATTAGACAGGTGTTTCGTAAGTTCATTATAATCGGCAGAACGAAAATATTATTCTTATTTTCGTACTTCTATGTATTATTAAAGGTAATGAATTTGTGATCACTTGTGCCAAGTTCTTCACCGATCTCAAAGATTATTTACGAGTGTTTCCTTATTTGACAAAACTAGGTCCAGCAAATTATTACCTCTGGTAGGCTCTGTTACACACTGCTTCAGTCAAAGAAGTCAAGTCAATTTGATTAAAGTTAAAATCTCTCACTATTACTACGTTATCGTGTCTAGAAGCCCTAGCAATTTCGTCCCAAAATAAGTCTTCCTTTATCGTTATCTGAGCCAGGAAGATTGTATATTACACCTAAAATAAGTTTTTCTTGACTTTCTAGAAATTCTACTCTCACAGTTTATGTTTTTATGCAACAATTTATGCTTTCTTATACATATAATGTAATTCCACCTTCTTCCCCGTTATATCTATCTACATGGAACGACTTAAACTTTTGAATATGACACTTAGCAAACATATCTCGACTCTTTAAATTATACCATGTTTCAGTTATTACAATGACATCAAAGTTCCCCACACATGCTACTAAACGTAGTTAATTAATTTTATTTCTTGCACTTCAGCTGTTAGCATAAAATACAATAATTCATTTTTTCTTCTGCACTTTTTTCCTATTCAGTTTTGTTTTTATACAATTTCTGTTAATATCATTACCCTGTTATTTTTAAGATTAATAATATCAAAACCTACTTCAATATTTCCACACTCATTATTTACCATTTCTAAACCCATACCTCTAACTAATCCTAGTTTAAAGTCCTAATGACACCCTCAACTGAGCTAGCAAGAAAACCCACACCTGCCCTGGATAAGTGAACCCCATCCCTGGCATAAATGTCGTTTCTACCATAGAAGTGGTCCCAGTTGTCAATGGATAGTACTGCATCATCCTTACTGTGTTTGTTCAGTCAACAATTTATTCCAATTGCTCGGGACAGTCATTTATTGCCAACACCCCTTCTTGGCAAAATGTCACATATAACAGGGAGCCCCCCATTCCTCCTAATAATGTCTATTGCTGTCCTGTACCTTCCAACTAAATCCTCATTTCTACGCTTGCCTACATCAATGCCTAGAGCACTGATTGATTCCATTACCATTCATTATGTTGTCAAGCCAGCTAACAATATCCTCCATCCTGGTCCTAGTCTTATCCTTCAAGCAGAAGGCCCTATCCATGTATCTACTCACATTCGTCGAGTAGCATGGAGAATGGGTTCGAAGTTTCCACAGCAGTCTCCTGGATCTTCTTCGTTTGTACCTCTCCATCCATTCTCTTGATCTTTAGCTTCGTTCCATGGTTTCTGGCCATTGTCCAGGTATCTTTTTTGGCTTGAGGATTCACAACAGGAGGATTTCTACGAATTCTCTTGTTTTCCTCAGTCAGTTGCTGTATCTCAAACTTAGCCACTCTCAGCTCCCCCTTAAGCTGCTAGTAGAGTTGCTCAGTAGAGGGCATCTTGGTTCAGATTCACAGAGAGCAAGGTACAGATCATCTAGTTTATAACTTCGAGGGTTATTTTCATTCCCTAGGTCTAGGACTATACATTTGTCTGCATTGAACTGCATCTACCTTTTTTCAGACCAAATCCTCCTGGAGTTAATTGGTATCTTCCCCAGAATAAATCATTCGGCCTACTTTTGTATCAGCAAATTTACTCGTGTCACTTGCAATTCCTTCACCAAGGTCATTAATGTAAATTATGGACAACAATGGGCCTAAAACTAATCCTTGTGGGACACCACTAGTCACCAATTCCCATTCAGACTTGACCCCATTATTGGAAACTGTCATGACTCGATCGATGTTAGAACTTTACCTCCTATACCATGAGCTGCCACTTTTCTTAAGTCTTTTGTGAGGTACTCTGTCGAAGGCTTTACTGAAATCCAAATAAATAACATCATATTATTTATCAAATGCTTCATTGAAGAACATCAGTAAATTTGTCAGGCAGGAACGACCACTCATGAACCCATGCTGAGACTCATTAATCAAATTATGATCTTCAAGGTGACTTCTAATAATATCAGCTACAAATGATTCAAATAATTTGTCTACTATAGACGTCAGGCTTATTGGACGGTAATTTGATGGAATAAACTTATCCCTTGATTTAAATATAAGAATTACAGTAACCATCTTCCACATCTCTCGCACAACATAAAGTTAGATGGACGCATAAAACACTCTTTAATGGCTGACTAAGCTCCAACTTGCACTCTTTAATGACCTTGAAAATAATTCATTGGCGCCCGGGGACTTATTTTGTTACAGTTTATCTACCTGTTTGATAACCATGTCTCTCAAGACAATAATATTACTTTATTTGTTTTCTTTTCGTTGTTAATTGCTGGGATATCATGTATGTCTTATTGTGTAAAAATTGACAAGAACTAACAATTAATAGAGAACACATTTCCTGTTCATTACCAGTCAGCTGTCCATTCCACAGAACTGCTTAATGCTTCAAATGGTGTAGTGGAAGTTTTAGCAGTAAAGATCGAGAACCAAAACCTAATCATTGTGGTAGTCTACAAGCCTCCGGATGCAACGTCCCAACAATTCCAGCAACAGCTGTTGAAAATTGACCACTGTCTGGAAAATCTTCCAGCTCGAGCCCCCAACATCTTACTCGTGGGGGATTTCTCCTTAGGGCACCTAAAATGGAGGAATATAGCAAATAATGTTGTTGCAGTGGTAACACAAGGAGGCAGCTCAGATGAGAACTCACACACACACCAGCTTTTAAATCTCTGCACAAAAATTCAACTTAAACCAGCAAATAATAGAGCCTACTAAACTGGAGAATACGAAATGTCACCATATCAAAAACATATACTCGGATCACAACATAATTGATGTTCAGACATGTATGCGCGGAGCCCCAGACAGACAAAATGAGATCAGTCACGAGGGAGCCTTCCCCAAATTCAACTTCAATAACAAGAACATAAAGTGGGACCAAGTAAACCAAGTCCTAAACGATATAAGCTGGGAAAATAGACTAAGCAACACAGACCCCAACTTATGCCTAGAACAGATTTTACTCTGGGGCACTCGATGCATGCTCCTCAAGAACAAGGAGGAGTAGATGTAAAATAGAAAGAGACAGGCGCTCCCTTTACAAGCGACGGAAAAGAATAACAGAGCGGCTAAAAGAGGCCAATATATCTGTAATGCGTAGGGAGACACTGGTCAGAGAAATAGCAAACATCGAACTAAAGCTAAAGGAATCTTATAGGAGTCAGGAATCGTGGGAAGAGCTAAAAGCCATAAATGAAATCGAAAGAAACCCAAAGTATTTCTTTTCTTATGCCAAATCAAAGTCGAGAACAACATCCAGTATTGGGCCCCTACTTAAACAAGATGGGTCCTACACAGATGACAGCAAGGAAATGAGTGAGCTACTCAAGTCCCAATATGACTCAGTTTTTAGCAATCCGCTAACCAGACTGAGAGTCAAAGATCTAAATGAATTTTTTATGGGAGAGCCACAGAATTTGGTTAACACAAGCCTATCCGATTTTATCCTGACGCCAAATGACTTCGAACAGGCGATAAATGACATACCCATGCACTCTGCTCCAGGGCCAGACTCATGGAACTCCGTGTTCATCAAGAACTGCATGAAGCCCCTATCACGAGCTTTTACCATCCTATGGAGAGGGAGCATGGACACGGGGGTCGTCCCACAGCTACTAAAAACAACAGACATGGCCCCATTCCACAAAGTGGGCAGTAAAGCAATAGCAAAGAACTACAGACCGATAGCACTAACATCCCATATCATAAAGATCTTTGAAAGGGTTTTAAGAAGCAAGATCGTCACTCATCTAGATACCCAGCAATTACACAACCCAGGGCAGCATGGGTTTAGAGCAGGTAGCAGGTGTGTCCCAACTACTGGATAACTACGACTAGGTCCTAGATGCACTGGAAGACAAAAAGAATGCAGGTGTAATACGCACACTTTGCAAAAGCCTTCGACAAGTGTAACCATGGCGTAATAGCGCACAAAATGCGTGCTAAAGGAATAACAGGAAAAGTTGGTAGATGGATCTATAATTTCCTCACAAACAGAACACAAAGAGCAGTAGTCAACAGAGTAAAGTCTGAGGTGGCTACGGTGAAAAGCTCTGTTCCGCAAGGCACAGTACTCGCTCCCATCTTGTTTCTCATCCTCATGTCTGACATAGACAAGGATGTCAGCCACAGCACCGTGTCTTCCTTTGCAGATTACACCCGAATCTGCATGACAGTGTCTTCCATTGCAGACACTGCAAGGCTCCAGGCGGACATCAACCAAATCTTTAAGTGGGCTGCAGAAAACAATATGAAGTTCAACGATGAGAAATTTCAATTACTCAGATATGGTAAACACGAGGAAATTAAATCTTCATCAGAGTACAAAACAAATTCTGGCCACAAAATAGAGCGAAACACCAACGTCAAAGACCTGGGAGTGATCATGTCGGAGGATCTCACCTTCAAGGACCATAACATTGTATCAATCGCATCTGCTAGAAAAATGACAGGTTGGATAATGAGAACCTTCAAAACTAGGGAGGCCAAGCCCATGATGACACTCTTCAGGTCGCTTGTTTTATCTAGGCTGGAATATTGCTGCACACTAACAGCACCTTTCAAGGCAGGTGAAATTGCTGACCTAGAAAATGTACAGAGAACCTTCACAGCACGCATAACGGAGATAAAACACCTCAATTACTGGGAGTGCTTGAGGTTCCTGAACCTGTATTCCCTGGAACGCAGGCGGGAGAGATACATGATTATATACACCTGGAAAATCCTAGAGGGACTAGTACCGAACTTGCGCACGAAAATCACTCACAATGAAAGCAAAAGACTTGGCAGACGATGCAACATCCCCCCAATGAAAAGCAGGGGTGTCACTAGCACGTTAAGAGACAACACAATAAGTGTTATGGGCCCGAGACTGTTCAACTGCCTCCCAGCATACATAAGGGGGATTATCAATAGACCCCTGGCAGTCTTCAAGCTGGCACTGGACAAGCACCTAAAGTCAGTAACTGACCAGCCAAGCTGTGGCTCTTACGTTGGATTGCGTGCAGCCATCAGTAACAGCCTGGTTGATCAGGCTCTGATTCACCATGAGGCCTGGTCACAGACCGGACCGCGGGGGCGTCGACCCCCGGAACTCTCTCCAGGTAAACTCCAGGTAATTCGTCCTATACACTTTAAAGAACCTTTTTGGATTAGTCTTTGATTCATTAGCAACCTGAATTTCATAGTCACTTTTAGCCTTTCTAATCCCCTTTTTAAGTGAATGTATTAAGGTTAACCTCTCCTCTCTTGATGCGCCTATAAATCCCTCTTTTCTCTCCTCATAGATGCTTTAGTCTCCTATTCATCCATCTGGAATTGTTCTTATTTGACCTAATTTCTCTCTGGGGAATATATATATACACTACATTATTAAGAAAAAAAAAGTCATAAATGTAGACTCTTCGTTATCGTAAGTACGATCAACATTAATAAAATCACTAGCTAGATAACCCCAGTCGAGATTAGACAGGTGTTCCCTAAGTCCAATATAATTAGGTAATATTGAAGGTAATAGATTTGTGATCACTTGCTCCAAGTTCTTCAGGGATTTCCAGATTATTTATGAGGGTTTCTTCATTTGACAGACTAGGTCGAACAAATTATTACCTCTGGTAGGTTCTGTTAGACACTGTTTCAGAAAGCAGTCCTCAACTACTTTCAGGAAGTCACTGGACTCCAGATTACTAGTCAAAGAAGTCCATTCATTGCACTGTTACTACATAATTGTGTCTAGAAGCCCTAACAATTTCGTCTCAAAGAAGTCTCCTTCTCTCACTATCTTAACCTGGAGGTCAGTAAATTACACCTAAAATTAGTTTTTCTTGACTTTCTAGAAATTTTACCCAGATTCTGTGCTAATCTATCTATTTTTATATCTGTTGATATGCAACAATTTTTATTGTCTCGTACATATAATGCTACTCCACCCCCTTCCCCGTTATGTCTATCTTCAAGGAACAACTTAAACCCTTGAATATGGCACTCGGTAATCATGTTCTCACTGATTAAATTATACCATGTTTCAGTTATTGCGATAACGTTAAAGTTTCCAGCACATGCTACCAAACATAATTTATTTATTTTGTTCCTGGTGCTTTGACTATTAGAATAAAACACGTTAATATGTTTTTTCCTTATGTACTGTTTTCCTACTCAGCTTTGCTTTTCCATAATTTCTGTGATCATTATTACCCAATGTTTCTTGATGAATGTTATTATTAAGTTTCATGATATCAAAGCTTAAATCAACATTTCCACATTCATTATTTTCCCATCCTAGACCCATACCTCTAACTAATTCTAGTTTAAAACCCCAACAACACCCTCAACTGATGTAGCGAGAATACCCACACCTGCCATGGATAAGTGAACCCCATCCTTGGCATACATGTCATTTCTACCGTAGAAGTGGACTCAGTTGTCACTGAATGGTACTGCATTATCCTTACAGTGTTTGTCCAGCCAACAATTAATACCAATTGCTTTGGACAGCCTTTTATTTCCAATACCCTTCTAGGCAAAATGCCACTTATAACAGGGTGCCATCCCATTTTCCTAATTATGTCTATTGCTAACCTACACCTTCTAACTAAATTCTCACTTCTACATTTGCCTACATCATTGCCTCCAGCACTGACGCAGATATTAGGACAGATCCCATTACCATTCATGATGTTGTCAAGCCAGTTAACAATATCTTCCATCCCAGCTCCAGGAAAGGAAACCCTTTGTCATATTCCTATCCTTCAAGCAGAAGGCTCTATCCATGTACCTAATCTGACTGTCCCCAACAAGCACAATGGTCTTATCTTCCTGGTGTTCTTCTTCGTGTCGTTCCTAGTAGTCAACTCACATTTGTTTGGCAGCACAAAAATGAGTTCGAAGTTTCCACAGCAGTTTCCTGGCTCTTCGTCATTTCTACCTCTCCATCCGTCCTCTTGAGCCTCAGTTTTGTTCCTTGCTGCCTGTTACTTTCTAGCTTCGTTTCTTGATCTGAGGATTCACAACAAGAGGATTACTATGAATCCTCTTGTTTTCCTCGGTCAATCGTCGTATCTTGAGCCTAGCTACCCTCAGTTCCTCCTTAAGCTGTTGGTAGAGTTGTTCAATAGAGGACATATTGGTTCAGTTTCACAGAGATCTCACAGAGTACATCTTCAGACTTGCAAGTCTATGTCACTACTTAGCAAGTGCATATGATCATTGGGCAAGTCCATGTCACCACTCCAGCACATCCACGTCGCCATTGAGCAAGCCCACGTCACCAGTGAGCAAGTTCACGTCTTCGTAAGGAAGATTAATTTTGTCATTCTTCGCTGAATGTTTTCTAATGGATTTGCATCAGTTCTGTAATATGGAGACCAGAACTGAGCTGCATCATCTAAGTGAGGAGTTATATTGTAGTATAACTAATTCCAGAGGTTATACTGTAGTATAACCTCTGGACTTCTGTTGCTTACACTTCGTGATATAAGTCACAGTATTCTGTTTGCCTTATTGCATACACTTAGGCATTGCTGTCATGGTTTCAGGTTGCTGTTTACCAAGTCCTTTCCGCATTCTGTATGGCCAAGTTCTACATTATTTAGTGCTAGGATTATGAACATTCCCGAGCTTCAGGACTTTACTTTTATCTACACTGAACTGCATCTGCCACTTTCCTGACCACGACATGAGTTTGTCTAAATCCTTCTTAAAGTTCAGTGACATCTTCCACTGAATCAATAACCCTGCCTATTTTTGTTTCGTTAGCGAATTTACTCATATCACTAGTTATACCCTTGTCAAAGTCATTAATGTATATTATGAACAACAATGAGCCTAAAACTGATCCTTGTGGAACGCTACATGTTACAGATCCCCAGTCAGATTTTATCCCATTTATGCACGCTCTCTACTGGGAGTGATTATGTCGGAGGATCTCACCTTCAAGGACCATAACATTGTATCAATCGCATCTGCTAGAAAAATGACAGGATGGATAATGAGAACCTTCAAAACTAGGGAGGCCAAGCCCATGATGACACTCTTCAGGTCACTTGTTCTATCTAGGCTGGAATATTGCTGCACACTAACAGCACCTTTCAAGGCAGGTGAAATTGCCGACCTAGAAAATGTACAGAGAACTTTCACGGCTCGCATAACGGAGATAAAACACCTCAATTACTGGGAGCGCTTGAGGTTTCTAAACCTGTATTCCCTGGAACGCAGGAGGGAGAGATACATGATTATATACACCTGGAAAATCCTAGAGGGACTAGTACCGAACTTGCACACGAAAATCACTCACTACGAAAGCAAAAGACTTGGCAGACGATGTACCATCCCCCCAATGAAAAGCAGGGGTGTCACTAGCACGTTAAGAGACCATACAATAAGTGTCAGGGGCCCGAGACTGTTCAACTGCCTCCCAGCACACATAAGGGGGATTACCAACAGACCCCTGGCAGTCTTCAAGCTGGCACTGGACAAGCACCTAAAGTCAGTTCCTGATCAGCCGGGCTGTGGCTCGTACGTTGGTTTGCGTGCAGCCAGCAGCAACAGCCTGGTTGATCAGGCGCTGATCCACCAGGAGGCCTGGTCACAGACCGGGCCGCGGGGGCGTTGACCCCCGAAACTCTCTCCAGGTAAACTCCAGGTAAACTCCACTTGATGAGCCGTGTCTCGATCATGACAGCACTTTTTCCCCAATACAGTGAGCTGCCACTTTCTTTAACAGCCTTTTGTGAGGTACTCTGTCAACAGCTTTACTAAAATTAAAAAAAAATAATCGATTTTTTTTATCATGATCAACAGCGTCAAAAGCTTTACTGGAGTTAATAAATCTGTTAGGCAGGAACGGCGCGAGGTGCCGTTCCTGCCTAACATAATTGACTCTAGTAAATTGTCTACAGTTGAGGTAATTTCACGGTAACCACTTATTCACCGTTTTAAAAATAGGAATTACATTAACCATCTCCCACCTGTTTGAAGAGATATGTTTAAAATGTTAGTTAAGGGCTCACAAAGTTTCATTTTGCTTTCCTTAAAGAAAGTTCATTAGAGTCCGTGGATTTATTTTGTTTTAATCAGTGTGCCTGTTTGATTATCACATCCCTAGTGACTGTATTAATACATAAATTATTTTCTTCAGGACCACTATAAAAAATAATTACTGGGATATCGTCTGTGTCTTCTTGTGTAAAAATCGAGAGGAAATAATTATTGGAAACCGAACACATATCATTCTTCTTGCCAGTAAGCTGCCCAGAGTTAGTTTTAAGAGGATATATCTTTCTTTACCCTTTGTTCTATATACTTGGAAAAAGCCTTTCGGGTTAGTCTTCGAATCTTTTGCCACTTTAATTTCATAGTCCCATTAACTTTTCTTATCCCTTTTTTTAACCTCCCTCTTAGTGTATATATATTGATCCACGAGATGACCTTCACTTCTTTTGATATGCTTATAAATTCCTTTCTTCTGCCCTAAAAGATGTTTGAGCCTATTGCTCACCCATTTCGGATCATTTCTCTAAAGGGAATAAATGTTCTTTGAGCAGCGTGTATAGTGTTGATAGTTCTCTTCGATAACCCAGTCCAAAGATGATAGGTGTTCTCTAAGCCCATTGTAATTTGCTAGGCAAAAATCTGGGATGTTACTGAATTATCCCTACTATCATAGTTCCAGTCGGAACTTAAGGTATCGATTGGTTGCTTGCCCCAAGTCCCTCTGTAATCTCTAGATTATTAACAAGGGTATCAGTCTTTGCCAGAACCAAATCAAGCTGATTATTTGCCCTCATTGGTTTTGTCACAAACTATCCCAAAAAACAATCTTGAACTACCTCAAGAAGTCTTTTGACTCAAAATTCCCAGTCAATAATCCCATCAATTTGACTAAAGTTAAAATCTCCTAGAATTACTTTGTCATCGTGACTTGTGGCCTTAACAGTTTCTTCCCGAAGAATGACAACCGGTGTAAGGAAACACGCCAAACCTAGACAACCAGTGTAAGGAAACATAGACAACCGGTGTAAGGAAACATAGACAACCAGTGTAAGGAAACATAGACAACCGGTGTAAGGAGCACTGCTGGGTCATCAGGCCAACGACACAATCCTCAAGGACAAACTGAATGACCTGAAGAGAATGGAGGAGAGAATAAGTGATCTTGATGCCTTTGATGCCTTGTATCTCCTCACAAGGTATCTTTGCCAAGACTTACTCCTTGAGGTGCACACCCTCTTTCGACAACCCAACACTTAGTGATTATGACTCATTCCTGAGATCTGTCTTTAAGAAGGCACTGAATCTGTCACTGGAAGATCAGCAATGAGATCAAGCAACTCTTATAGTGCGACTGGGAGGTATAGGGATGCGTAAGGCAACGTAGGTAGTTTTACCTGCATTTCTGTCCTTGTGTTGGCTTCCAGTGAACTAGTTTAGAAGGTTGCCCCCGAGCGCTTGTGAGGTGCGGTAGGAGCTCAAGACCCCAGGGTCATTGAAGCAGCCATGCTGTAGGACACCCTTGTAGACTCCTCAAGCAGACCAGCGCCTAAAGAGCACAAACAGTCCCATTAGGACAAATCGATCATGGAAAAAATTGCCAACATAGTGCTCAACAACGCTTCAGGAAAGAACAAAGCTTGTCTCTTAGTTGTGAAGGCACAACATTCTGGAGATTTCCTTTTACCTGTTCCCAATTCCTCTCTGGGCAGTCGAATCGACCCACAGGCCATTCGGATTGGTGTTGCTCCTCGTCTAGCCGCCCCCATACTCACCGAACATAGGTGTATTTGCGGCAGGGCGTCAGCTGATCAATTCGGACTACATGGTCTCGTGTATCACACATCAGAAGGGAAGTACGTTAGGCATGAGAAGGTCAACTTCATCATAAAGAGAAGTCTCGTCACAGCCCATTGTCCAGGTGAATGGGAACCCCAAGTACTGAGGTATGACAGAACTCAAAAGTGTCCAGATGGAATCGCTATGCTACCCTTGAAGGATGGTAAGCAGATTGCATGGGACTACACCTGTGCTGCCAAGTTGGCAGACACCTACTTGCCATAGTCTAAAGCTGAATGGGGTGGAGCTGCCAGATTCATGGAGACCCAGAAAATCAATAAATACGAAGACCTTCCCCCTTGCTATAACTTCATTCCAGTATGGCGGGAGATCCTTGGAGCATGGGGCAAGTGTACTCTAAAGTTTTTCAAAGAGCTGGGTGAAAAACTCATCACAGAAACCAAGGATCACAGAGAAGCCGGCTTCCTCTTTCAGAGGCTCAGTGTTGTGATCCAGAGAGGAAATGCCTGTAGGATTCTGGGCACGTGGCCCACCGCCAGGGAGCTGGATGAAGTATATGAGATGTAGGCTCTGAGATGTTATTTATGTTGTTCTACTTCCTATTATATTTTTATTAATGTATTCTGTCTTGAAATAAAATTCGGATATATGGATTATAGGGGGTGGTAGGAGAAGAAAATATTCAAACAACTCCAGGGAGAATCTCGAGCTTTTCCTGAAGTACGTTTATTCTTTGAGGATGAAGGGTCCCAGAGGTGGTATATATATATATATATATATATATATATATATATATATATATATATATATATATATATATATATATATATATATATATATATATATATATATATATATATTATTGTAACCACGAACGAGTGGTATTGATCAATAAGAACACTGCGCTAGCCATGGATTCGAACCAATGTTGTACTGGCCTGCCTTACGGTAAGCGAGAACCACACGACGCTTTAAACCACAGGACCAGGAATGGCTGCGCCATTCTTGTAGGGTTGGGTGGTCCTGTGATTTAAAGCGTCATGTGGTTTTCGCTTACCATGAGGCAGACCAGTACAACATGGGTTCGAATTCTTGGCTAGTGCAGTGTTGTTATGTATATATATATATATATATATATATATATATATATATATATATATATATATATATATATATATATATATATATATATATATATATATATATATATATATATATATATATATATATATATATATAGACAAGGATGTCAGCCACAGCACCGTGTCTTCCTTTGCAGATGACACCCGAATCTGCATGACAGTGTCTTCCATTGCAGACACTGCAAGGCTCCAGGCGGACATCAACCAAATCTTTCAGTGGGCTGCAGAAAACAATATGAAGTTCAACGATGAGAAATTTCAATTACTCAGATATGGTAAACATGAGGAAATTAAATCTTCATCAGAGTACAAAACAAATTCTGGCCACAAAATAGAGCGAAACACCAACGTCAAAGACCTGGGAGTGATTATGTCGGAGGATCTCACCTTCAAGGACCAGGTACTCCAGGTAACATTGTATCAATCGCATCTGCTAGAAAAATGACAGGATGGATAATGAGAACCTTCAAAACTAGGGAGGCCAAGCCCATGATGACACTCTTCAGGTCACTTGTTCTATCTAGGCTGGAATATTGCTGCACTCTAACAGCACCTTTCAAGGCAGGTGAAATTGCCGACCTAGAAAATGTACAGAGAACTTTCACGGCGCGCATAACGGAGATAAAACACCTCAATTACTGGGAGCGCTTGAGGTTTCTAAACCTGTATTCCCTGGAACGCAGGAGGGAGAGATACATGATTATATACACCTGGAAAATCCTAGAGGGACTAGTACCGAACTTGCACACGAAAATCACTCACTACGAAAGCAAAAGACTTGGCAGACGATGCACCATCCCCCCAATGAAAAGCAGGGGTGTCACTAGCACGTTAAGAGACCATACAATAAGTGTCAGGGGCCCGAGACTGTTCAACTGCCTCCCAGCACACATAAGGGGGATTACCAACAGACCCCTGGCAGTCTTCAAGCTGGCACTGGACAAGCACCTAAAGTCAGTTCCTGATCAGCCGGGCTGTGGCTCGTACGTTGGTTTGCGTGCAGCCAGCAGCAACAGCCTGGTTGATCAGGCGCTGATCCACCAGGAGGCCTGGTCACAGACCGGGCCGCGGGGGCGTTGACCCCCGAAACTCTCTCCAGGTAAACTCCAGGTAATATGTATATATACTTTATATATGTATATATATATATATATATATATATATAAATATATATATATATATATATATATATATATTATTATTATTATTATTAACACACTTTCAATCTTTCAACACACCGGCCGTATCCCACCGAGGCGGGGTGGCCCAAAAGGAAAAACGAAAGTTTCTCCTTTTACATTTAGTAATATATACAGGAGAAGGGGTTACTAGCCCCTTGCTCCCGGCATTTTAGTCGCCTCTTACGACACGCATGGCTTACAGAGGAAGAATTCTGTTCCACTTCCCCATGGAAGTAAGAGGAAATAAACAAGAACAAGAACTAGAAAGAAAATAGAAGAAAACTCAAAGGGGTGTGTATATATATGCTTGTACATGTATGTGAAGTGTGACCTAAGTGTAAGTAGAAGTAGCAAGACGTACCTGAAATCTTGCATGTTTATGAGACAGAAAAAAGGACACCAGCAATCCTACCATCATGTAAAACGATTACAGGCTTTCGTTTTACACTCACTTGGCAGGACGGTAGTATCTCCCTTGGTGGTTGCTGTCTACCAACCTACTACCTATATATATATATATATATATATATATATATATATATATATATATATATATATATATATATATATATATATATATATATATATATATATATATATATATATAAACAACAAAGATATAGAGAAAGAAAATTAGGCTTTAAAACATCTCATTTATTCTAGTGACTTAATTACTGTAGAAAATTAGAGACATTTCCTGCGTAATTTAATAATAATTATAATTTTTCATAAATTAAGGTGTGAATAAGTTTAACTCGGGAAACGTGTCTGTAAAATGTAAAATACACCAAGAAAGTTTTAGTTAAGTTAACCCTGGAAACAGTGTCATAATCCAACTAATTTAGATAAAATGTGTAAAGTAAATTGGAATGTTTGCATAATAATTGACTATTATGTTAACCCATTGATTAGCTGGTTATTGTACAATACATAAATAACCCGCACATAGGAGAGAGAAGCTTACGACGATGTTTTGGTCAAACTTGAACTATTTACAGTCACAATGGTCCCTCTAGCGCCTGGAACCAATCTTGGGCGGAAAACATTATATACTGAGTAAAAAAAGGAGAATTAGTGTGCACTTCCTAGCAGAGTTTACTGCCAGAGGGGAATCATAGGCCTGTCCCGTGTGGAAAAATAATAATATTGAACTTTGTGTCAGAGGAAAGAAAGTCTCCCTGAAAACATTGAGTATACATAGTGTATAGTGTATACTACAGTGGCTCCCTAGTATATTGATGATAAGGGCTAAAGTGTCATTTGAAAACAGGTGAATTTGTAAATGAAGTGATAAGCCTATAGAGGCAGGTGCCAGAAGTCGCCAGAAACTTACCACAGGTCAGCTGTTTTTAATAATCTTCCTGGCCTGCTAGTGTACTCGCATATAATCTAGTGATACCAGTGAATAGCAGAATACAGTGTTGTAGTAGCAACTAACCAGTATTATAATGGTACTTAGTGAAGTGGAGTGACTTTCATTAGTTTCTTTTTCTTGAAATACCAGACGTTACTGTGAATTTCATATAACCTGTAGTTACCAGCGGTCGCAATATACACAACGAGAAGCAATTATTACTACAGAAAAAGCGCCCTTCCTCCAAAATTTGCACCAGTCAACTATAGTGATAATATAGCATTTATTGTGGTGGAGACCGAAAAAAAAAAAAAAATAGAGAAGCTAGATACAGCGATTGATAAACAAAGGTGGAGGTCGACCGTTCGTAATTGTAGGAGTGCCAGCAGTCACCGGCTCTTCAACACGCAAGTTATACTTTTGTATCAATCAAATCACATATTACTCGGGTAGATAATTTCCAGTAGATCCTTCATGTGTTAGCTCAAATCACCGACCAGTATGGTTTAAATAAGTGACCCACTGATCAGATCAGATAGACTGGTCCAAACCCTTGACTGGTCCGAACCCTTGACTGGTCCGAACCTGGACTGGTTTCAAACGGTTTCGTTGTGCACCACCTAGCAGGTTATTAATAGAATATTCAAGAGGTTGCTAGTAGAATTGCAGTAAATCAACCATTCAAATCATTATGAAGCTGTGTGTAGTCTGTGGTCAGTCAAACAAACGGGCTTCCACATGCATAAATTGTCATTTCTGTGGAAATTGGTGTCACGCCCCTTGTGCAGATATCCAAGAACTAGCTACAAGCAGTATTAAAACAGGGAAGTGTTTTTGGGTATGCCCAAATGAGATAAATCTGTGGACTAAAATCACAAGGGTATTAAAAGAGGTCAACATCAAAGCTGCTTTCATAGAAAACCTGGAAGCTTTCTACAACAGATGGGAACATAAAAAGTCCGGGCTGAATGGTACTGCCCTTGATACTGGCCATGTAGTCAGAAACTGTAAGGCTGGAGATGATGTCCTGGTAGTCAGTAAATGGGGGGCTGATAGTGCTGTCCTGGGAGACAGTAATGGGGAAGCTGGAGGTGCTGTCCTGGGAGACAGTAATGGTGAAGCTGGAGGTGCTGTCCTGGGAGACAGTAATGGTGAAGCTGGAGATGCTGTCCTGGGAGACAGTAATGGGGAAGCTGGAGATGCTGTCCTGGGAGACAGTAATGGTGAAGCTGGAGATTTTGTCCAGGTAGTCGGGAATTATACGCAGGAAGGAATACATATGAATGACCGCATAGGGGACAGGAGCCATAGTAGGGAAACAAGTGTAGTCAAAGATAAGATAAAACCAATATTGCAAACTAGAAATACCGCAGGAAATAGCAAACAAGAGGACTCCACTAGCAATAGTGAGGATATATTACCAAAAACAAATGGTGGGAGCTCCATTGTTGGTGCTAGGGAGGATAGAAGTAAGACAGGGAAACATGCACCAACAGGGAATACAGACACAGAAACCCAAGGCAAACGGAAACCAAGCCTGTGCACATACTATGCACTCGGTATCTGCTGGCATGGGAAATCTGGAAAAACAGATGGGACGTGCAACTATGACCACCCTAGGAAATGCCATGCCCATATGACAACAGGAAAATGCAAACTCCCTTCCTGTAAGCTTTTTCACCCTGAACTGTGTACCTCTTCAGTACAGGAAAGACTGTGCTATAACTTAAATTGCCAGGCATACCATCTAAAGGGGACAAAAAGATACAAAACATCCAGGCCATGGGAAAACCTGGGTAGCCACAGCCACTCAAGAGGGAGAGGTTTTTTAGTGCCAGGAAGGAAAAAAAACTGGCAGGAAATGGCAGAAATCGTACACCAAATCCAGTCATTCCTGGAGTGGAACCACAGTCGATGGCCTCCACTCCAAACCGACAGATACAGATACTAATGCCGGAAAAAAAATCCCCCCCCAGTACCAACAATACCACCAGTCCGATAACATTCTTCTTTGCAAATATACAGGGTCTAAAGCCAGCAACAAACAACAAAATACCTTTCATCCGTGGACTGCTTGCAGAGGCAAAGGCAATGTTCGCGGCTTTCACTGAGACCCACATAAAGGATCACTTGGACAACGAAATATGGATCCCAGGTTACAACCTATACAGATGTGACAGAGTGAACAGGCAAAAGGGGGGGGTTGGCCTGTACATTGCAGAGTCACTTGTTTGCACAGAACTGCTAAATGCCTCAAATGATGTAGTGGAAGTTTTAGCAGTAAAGGTCGAGAACCAAAACCTAGTCATTGTGATAGTCTACAAGCCTCCGGATGCAACATCCCAGCAATTCCAGGAACAGCTGTTAAAAATTGACCACTGTCTGGAAAACCTTCCAGCTCCTGCACCCAACATCTTGCTCCTGGGGGATTTCAACTTAAGGCACCTAAAATGGAGGAATATAGCAAATAATATTGTTGCAGTAATAACACCAGGAGGCAGCTCTGATGAAAACTCACACTCACGCGAGCTTTTAAATCTCTGCACAAAATTCAATTTAAACCAGCAAATAATAGAGCCTACTAGACTGGAGAATACACTAGACCTCATCTTCACTAACAATGATGATCTGATAAGAAATATCACCATATCAAAAACAATATACTCAGATCACAACATAATTGAGGTTCAGTCATGTATGCGCGGAGCCCCAGACCGACATAATGAGATTAGTCACGAGGGAGCATTCACCAAATTCAACTTCAATAACAAAAACATAAAGTGGGACCAAGTAAACCAAGTCCTAACCGATATAAGCTGGGAAGATATACTAAGCAACACAGACCCCAACTTATGCCTAGAACAGATTAACTCGGTAGCACTCGATGTATGCACAAGGCTTATTCCTCTAAGAAAAAGGAGGAGTAGATGTAAAACAGAAAGAGACAGGCGCTCCCTTTACAGGCGACGGAAAAGAATAACAGAGCGGCTAAAAGAGGTCAATATATCTGAAATGCGTAGGGAGACACTGGTCAGAGAAATAGCAAGCATCGAACTTAAGCTAAAAGAATCCTTTAGGAGTCAGGAATCGCGGGAAGAACTAAAAGCCATAAATGAAATCGAAAGAAACCCAAAGTATTTCTTCTCCTATGCCAAATCAAAATCGAGAACAACGTCCAGTATTGGGCCCCTACTTAAACAAGATGGGTCCTACACAGATGACAACAAGGAAATGAGTGAGCTACTCAAGTCCCAATATGACTCAGTTTTTAGCAAGCCGCTAACCAGACTGAGAGTCGAAGATCAAAATGAATTTTTTATGAGAGAGCCACAAAATTTGATTAACACAAGCCTATCCGATGTTATCCTGACGCCAAATGACTTCGAACAGGCGATAAATGACATGCCCATGCACTCTGCCCCAGGGCCAGACTCATGGAACTCTGTGTTCATCAAGAACTGCAAGAAGCCCCTATCACGAGCCTTTTCCATCCTATGGAGAGGGAGCATGGACACGGGGGTCGTCCCACAGTTACTAAAAACAACAGACATAGCCCCACTCCACAAAGGGGGCAGTAAAGCAACAGCAAAGAACTACAGACCAATAGCACTAACATCCCATATCATAAAAATCTTTGAAAGGGTCCTAAGAAGCAAGATCACCACGCATCTAGAAACCCATCAGTTACACAACCCAGGGCAACATGGGTTTAGAACAGGTCGCTCCTGTCTGTCTCAACTATTGGACCACTACGACAAGGTCCTAAATGCACTAGAAGACAAAAAGAATGCAGATGTAATATATACAGACTTTGCAAAAGCCTTCGACAAGTGTGACCATGGCGTAATAGCGCACAAAATGCGTGCTAAAGGAATAACAGGAAAAGTCGGTCGATGGATCTATAATTTCCTCACTAACAGAACACAGAGAGTAGTCGTCAACAGAGTAAAGTCCGAGGCAGCTACGGTGAAAAGCTCTGTTCCACAAGGCACAGTACTCGCTCCCATCTTGTTCCTCATCCTTATATCCGACATAGACAAGGATGTCAGCCACAGCACCGTGTCTTCCTTTGCAGATGACACCCGAATCTGCATGACAGTGTCTTCCATTGCAGACACTGCAAAGCTCCAGGCAGACATCAACCAAATCTTTCAGTGGGCTGCAGAAAACAATATGAAGTTCAACGATGAGAAATTTCAATTACTCAGATATGGTAAACATGAGGAAATTAAATCTTCATCAGAGTACAAAACAAATTCTGGCCACAAAATAGAGCGAAACACCAACGTCAAAGACCTGGGAGTGATCATGTCGGAGGATCTCACCTTCAAGGACCATAACACTGTATCAATCGCATCTGCTAGAAAAATGACAGGATGGATAATGAGAACCTTCAAAACTAGGGAGGCCAAGCCCATGATGACACTCTTCAGGTCACTTGTTCTATCTAGGCTGGAATATTGCTGCACACTAACAGCACCTTTCAAGGCAGGTGAAATTGCCGACCTAGAAAATGTACAGAGAACTTTCACGGCGCGCATAACGGAGATAAAACACCTCAATTATTGGGAGCGCTTGAGGTTCCTAAACCTGTATTCCCTGGAACGCAGGAGGGAGAGATACATGATTATATACACCTGGAAAATCCTAGAGGGACTAGTACCGAACTTACACACGAAAATCACCCACTACGAAAGCAAAAGACTTGGCAGACGATGCAACATCCCCCCAATGAAAAGCAGGGGTGTCACTAGCACGTTAAGAGACCATACAATAAGTGTCAGGGGCCCGAGACTGTTCAACTGCCTCCCAGCACACATAAGGGGGATTACCAACAGACCCCTGGCAGTCTTCAAGCTGGCACTGGACAAGCACCTAAAGTCAGTTCCGGATCAGCCGGGCTGTGGCTCGTATGTTGGTTTGCGTGCAGCCAGCAGCAACAGCCTGGCTGATCAGGCTCTGATCCACCAGGAGGCCTGGTCTC
Organism: Cherax quadricarinatus; assembly: GCF_038502225.1. NCBI lineage: Eukaryota > Metazoa > Arthropoda > Malacostraca > Decapoda > Parastacidae > Cherax > Cherax quadricarinatus. The sequence goes on along the minus strand of NC_091305.1, from coordinate 47,070,616 downwards.
AGACCGGGCCGCGGGGGCGTTGACCCCCGGAACTCTCTCCAGGTAAACTCCAGGTAGTCGGACAGAAACGTCGTCGTAAGCTCCTCTCTCTCAATGTGCGGATTATCTGTGTATTGTTCCAGTCACTTTATTGTGTCTTTTTGTTCATTATTGTGCCACTCCACTGATTAATTGGTTATTGTTTGTACAGGTGAGTCATAAACCTCTTGAAACTGAAATATGTTAAGTTAGTAATGAAAAAAAACATATGAGGTTATAATATGTGACATCACTTATAAATATTGTAAGTTACATTCAGAAGAATTAAAAAAATGGCCAGTTATATTCAAACTGTAAATAAAACTGGTGAAAGTTTGAAGTGTAAATATAAAAGTGATTTTAGAAAATGTATCCCCTAATTTTTGTGGCGAGTTCAGTAGTGTAAATTTTAGCGTCATGGCGTCGGGATGTTATGAGTTATGTAGGTCGTTTAGAAGCTAAGTAAACCAGTTAATTATGGGTGCTGGTACTTCTAACTGAGTGTACTTACAGAACTAGTATACAGTATTTACTGGAGGCAGAATAAAGACGCTACTAGATGAATACAGTAAAGGAAGGAGATGAAATAGTGAGGTGGTGTTGTGTGGTAGACGACTTGCCTCCCTTTTCACTGACATCATTTATAAGTTCCCTTCACAGCTACAATTTATACAGTGGTACATCAGGTAAGTGACTTAGTGTGTACGTACAATTTATACAGTGGTACATCAGGTAAGTGACTTAGTGTGTACGTACAATTTATACAGTGGTACATCAGGTAAGTGACCTGGTAGATCAACATACATAGTACATGACAATACATTTAAAACTGAGTTGATGAAAATTGAAATATTTAATTGATACTGATTGATCTTAGCTTTTGATAATTAACATAGTCCAAGAATACACAGTGATATACTTAAGGAATTCTATTGTGCAGTCCACTGGTCATGCAAATGGCTCTAGAATTTCAACTTTAGTGTTGAGAAATCGAAACTAAAATGGGAGTAAAACTGTCTAATAAAGAAAAAAAACTTGTGATCACTAACGTGACAAATAAATCTTTAGAGGAACATATAAACTGGAAAACATCATCACGTGTGAGACTGACGAATCTTTGAACAGCAATCAGAAACAAAAACAAAATCAATTAGGACAAATTATGATGTATGTAAGGATCATAATGGAATACACATTCCTGATGAAGGGAATTCCATGCTGCAAGAACTAAAGAAGGTTCGGAGAGTTGAAAAAAGAATTGTGCCAGTGCTCAGAGAAATGCATTACCCGGGAAAACTAAAAAGACGGAATTTTAAAACCGAAAACGCATAGAATAAGAGATGACAAGATTACGAGTTTTGAAATCTTGAGAGGAATCAACGGTGTGGACAATGACAGGCAGTTTAGAACGAGAGGCCCAGGAACAAAGGGAACAGATAAGAAAGTTAAAAACACAGATGAGCCATAAGGACTTAGGAAAGTATTTCTGTGGTCTCAGGATGATTCAGAAGTTTTATTAGATAGAAGAGGAGGTGATAGAGGTCCCTTCCATTCACAGATTTAAGAGAAAGTACAGAAGAGGGCATTAGCAGTATTGTCCTCCAAAATATACACACTAGACATAGATGGTCGTAGACACAACACCCAGCGCATTAACCAGATATTCTTCTGCATACTGTTTATAAAGACCAACAGATTATGAATGCTCAAAATTCGTGTGATATGTAGCGAAGGTGAGAGGTAGACTTGGAAGTATTTCAATAATAATGTTAGATGTATTTCGATCGCTGTGGGATAAGAGAAAGGTATCCCCGTATTCTATAGCCCAGTCCTCTGTGCATAAGTTTATAATGCAGTTAAATATTAATGTTTAAGATATATAGGAAATCAGAGAGGGAATTCACAAATAATTACATGGAAACTAATATTAACTTTTTTGTCAATAAAAATTACACAAGACGACATATTAAGCATATTAAGCTTGAAGCCGCTCAAAAGTTGCATTATTAAGCATTATTCCAGTTTTAATAATTTATTTCAAAAAAGCAAATGGGCCAACACAAAATCAATGCATGACTGACGAACTTTTAAGAAAATAAGTGTACTAAATAAGTATGTAAGTTTTATGTAAGCTTAGTGTACATAACATACAAATTTTCAACAATGGTCTTGAAGGCACACACATCTTATAGACATATTAAAATAATAAAGTTAATTTAAGCTAGGATAACAAAATAAAGTCAAACTGTGACTTCTGATCAGAAGAGACATTCTCCAGTCATATCACAGAAACTGATTTGATTAATATAATTGGCACATGATAACATACACAGGCTAACATCAAGAAACTCTACGTCATCGATGACTCTTTTATTTCCATTGTGGTCCTTCAGTCTTGTCCCTCAGGATTCTACCCACACCACCCAGGTACCTACTTATAGCTAGGTGAACGGTGACAGCAGGTGTAAGGAAACATGCCCAACATTTCCACCCATGTCGGGGACTGAATCAGACACTCAGTTTTTGAGTTGAGGCGAAAGCAAGTTTTCGGTCTAGGTGGTGTCTTGGGTCCTGTGTACGATGGTGTTGAGTCATCTACTCCACAGACTCGCCAGTCTGTTACCTTTCTCACTCACACAAAGTTCCTAGGGAGTAGAGGTGCTGGTGCAGGAGTCAGGGTTAAATCTCAGAGCCTGTGTTCTCGCTGGTATATTATCATCATGTGTCCTATACATTTAGCCTAGTTCTCAGACTAGCTGCTGGCGCAACTGCATATGTGTGTGTACTCGACTACTCGTACTCGCCTATTTGTAGTTGCAGGGGCAAGTCACGGCTTTACGTATGTGTGTCAACACAATGTGGTATACTCATTACTCTACACCATGTGTGTCAACACAGTGTAGCACACTCACTATACTACACCATGTGTCAACACAAATGAAATCGAAAGAAACCCAAAGATTCTTTTCTTATGCCAAATCAAAGTCGAAAACAACATCCAGTATTGGGCCCTACTTAAACAAGATGGGTCCTACACAGATGACAGCAAGGAAATGAGTGAGCTACTCAAGTCCCAATATGACTCAGTTTTTAGCAAGCAGCTAACCAGACTGAGAGTCGAAGATCAAAATGAATTTTTTATGAGAGAGCCACAGAATTTGGTTAACACAAGCCTATCTGATATTATCATGGCACCAAATGACTTCGAACAGGCGATAAATGGCATGCCCATGTACTCTGCCCCAGGGCCAGACTCATGGAACTACGTGTTCATCAAGAACTGCAAGAAGCCCCTATCACGAGCTTTTACCATCCTATGGAGAGGGAGCATGGACACGGGGATCGTCCCACAGTTACTATAAACAACAGACAGCCCCACTCCACAAAGGGGGCAGTAAAGCAATAGCAAAGAACTACAGACCGATAGCACTAACATCTCATATCCTAAAAATCTTTGAAAGGGTCCTAAGAAGCAAGATCGCCACCCATCTAGATACCCATCAATTACACAACCCAGGGCAACATGGGTTCAGAGCAGGTCGCTCCTGTCTGTCTCAGCTACTGCATCACTACGGCAAGGTCCTACATGCACTAGAAGACAAAAAGAATGCAGATGTAATATATACAGACTTTGCAAAAGCCTTCGACAAGTGTGACCATGGTGTAATAGGGCACAAAATGCGTGATAAAGGAATATCAGGAAAAGTTGGTAGATGGATCTATAATTTCCTCACAAACAGAACACAAAGAGTAGTAGTCAATAGAGTAAAGTCTGAGGTGGCTACGGTGAAAAGCTCTGTTCCACAAGGCACAGTACTCGCTCCCATCTTGTTTCTCATCCTCTTGTCTGACATAGACAAGGATGTCAGCCACAGCACCCTGTCTTCCTTTGCAGATTACATCTGAATCTGCATGACAGTGTCTTCCATTGCAGACACTGCACGGGTCCAGGCGGACATCAACCAAATCTTTCAGTGGGCTGCAGAAAACAATATGAAGTTCAACGATGAGAAATTTCAATTACTCCGATATGGTAAACGTGAGGAAATTAAAACTTCATCAGAGTACAAAACAAATTCCTTCCACAAAATAGAGCGAAACACCAACGTCAAAGATCTGGGAGTGATCATGTCGGAGGATCTCACCTTCAAGGACCATAATATTGTATCAATCGCATCTGCTAGAAAAATGACAGGATGGATAATGAGAACCTTCAAAACTAGGGATGCGAAGCCCATGATGACACTCTTCAGGTCGCATGTTCTATCTAGGCTGGAATACTGCTGCTCACAGCACCTTTCAAGGCAGGTGAAATTGCTGACCTAGAGAATGTACAGAGAACCTTCACGGCACGCATAACGGAGATAAAACACCTCAATTATTGGGAGCGCTTGAAATTCCTGAACCTGTATTCCCTAGAGCGCAGGTGGGAGAGATATATGATTATATACACCTGGAAAATCCTAGAGGGACTAGTACCAAACTTGCACATGAAAATCACTCACAACGAAAGCAAAAGACTCGGCAGACAATGCAACATTCCCCCAATGAAAAGCAGGGGTGTCACTAGCACGTTAAGAGATAATACAGTAAGTGTCAGGGGCCCAAGACTGTTCAACTGCCTCCCAGCATACATAAGGGGGATTACCAATAGACCCTTGGCTGTCCTCAAGCAGGCACTGAACAAGCACCTAAAGTCGGTAACTGACCAGCCAGGCTGTGGCTCGTATGTTGGATTGCATGCAGCCAGCAGTAACAGCCTGGTTGATCAGGCTCTGATCCACCATGAGGCCTGGTCACAGACCGGGCCGCGGGGGCGTTGACCCCCGGAACTTTCTCCAGGTAAACACAGTGTAGTACAGTCACCACACTACACCCGGTGTGTCAACACAGTGTAGTACATTCACCGCACTACACCCGGTGTGTTAACACAGTGTTGTACACTCACTACACTACACCAGGTGTATCAACACAGTGTGGTGCACTCACTAAACTACACCAGGTGTGTTAACACAGTGTTGTACACTCAATACTTGACACCATGTGTCATCACAGTGTAGTACACTCACTACACCATGTGTAGTGAGTGTCCACTTACTGTATGCCCAGTTGGGTTCATATTCCGCGCCATGCTGGTGATGCCACCTATAGGCCTACCAAACTCAGCCCACACCACGCTTCCTGTGCCTTACTCTGGCAGCCGACGTCACTCAGTCAGCAACTCTACTCTGTCACTCTCTAGTGGGCATGGCTCTCCGTGTCTGGGCTGCCAAAAACACACTGCCTGCGTACAAGAACCTAAGTAAAGTAACGTCTCCGAAGAGCTTAATCATTCATTGCTTGGACAAAGCCCCATTTTAAGTGCGATAAATGGTGGCAAGTGGTGGTCGCAGCAGTTGTTTCCTGGGAGAGGAAGGAAGGAGCATGATGTTGACTTCATCGCCCCCTACACGCAGCATCCGTCTCTCTGCGAATTGTCCTGAAGTTGTATCTGCCAGGATCCAGGCCGAAATTTGCTGAATTTTCCTCGAGAAATCTTCATGGCATCACCTGGGTCTTCAGAGCATCCCACGCTGTTCTTCGGTCACGTGTTCAGCGTCACCTGTATGTTTCTGCTATTGTTCAGCTAAGCAAGGCTATTTCAACAAGTCAGAGGTGAGTTGTGTGGTGCTCTGCATTCAGTGTGGTTGATCCTCCAAGTGGGTATGTTGGGCATGGAGAAAGCAGCCAGATCCTCCCTCGCCACTCACCACCTCACACCAGTACCACCACCACCATTCAACATTACTCACTCTCTGCTGCTTCTCTGTGAATTCAGTGTGAATTCTTTGCCAGAGCTGTGTATCCAAGTGGCCGAGGTCACTCGAAACCACATGGGTCGTGAAGCCATGTGTGGATAAAGCCACGTGGATCTACAAGCAATGTGGAGTAAGCCACGTGGGTTACCAAGCCAGATGTCCAAAGCTGCATCACTCATGACGTCACCATGCTACCTGACGACACTCCCGACGCCACCATGCTGCCTGATGCTACTTTACCTGACCGTTGCTTGACGTCACTCCAGGACATCACCCAGGATGTCTGCCCAACGTCACTCAGGACGTCTGCCCTGACGTCACCTCAAGATGTCTCCCCACATCCCTCATGACATCATGTCTGACATCACCACATGGTGTCACATAGTGGTATAGTTTCACTGTGAGCAATTGTATTCACTATTGTCGAGAAGGATTGAGAGAAGATACGTCATGTGTTAATTAATTCCTCTCGGTCAGTGTTCCTGCACTAGTGTTCTCACATATCCATGAATGCCTTAGTGTCAATTTTTGTACAGAAAAAGTGTCATTTTCTAGTGACAGAACCTACAAGGGGAAATAACCTGCTTGACTTAGTTCTGGCAAACAATGAATCCCTTGTTAATAATTTAGAAGTTTCAGAGGAACTGGGTGCCAGCGACCACAAATCAATTACATGTAGAATTGAATGGAAGTATGATAGTAGGGATAACTCAGTAACAGTCCCAGATTTTCGCTTAGCAGATTACGGTGGGCTTAGAGAACACTTATCATCTGTTAACTGGGGTAACGAAGAGAGCTATCAATATGACAGTTTTCTGAACACAATACATGCTGCTCAAAGAACGTTTATCCCTTATAAGGAAATTAGATCAAATAGAAATGACCCAAAATGGATGAATAATAGGCTGAAATATCTACTAGGGCATAAGAAAGGAATTTATAGGCGTATCAAAAGAGGCGAGGGTCATCTTATGAATCAGTATATTGACATTAAGAGGGACATTAAAAAGGGGATAAGAAAAGCTAAAAGGGACTATGAAATTAAAGTTGCTAGGGATTCTAAAACTAACCCAAAAAGTTTTTTCCAGGTCTATAGAACAAAAGTCAGGGATAAGATAGGTCCCCTTAAAAATAACTATGGGCATCTTACTGACAAAGAGAATGAAATGTGCTCGATTTTAAATAATTATTTTCTCTCGGTTTTTACACAGGAAGACACTAATAATATTCCGGTAATTAATTTTTATAGTGGATCAGAAGAAGATAAATTATGTAACATCACAGTCACTAGTGAAATGGTTGTGAAGCAGATAGACAGACTGAAGCAAAATAAGTCACCGGGTCCTGATGAGGTTTTTTCAAGGGTTCTAAAGGAATGCAAAATGGAAGTCTGTGAACCATTAACTAATATTTTTAATTTATCTCTTCAAACAGGTGCAGTGTCTGATATGTGGAAGATGGCTAATGTAATTCCTATTTTTAAAACAGGGGACAAGTCGTTACCGTCAAATTACCGCCCAATAAGCCTGACCTCAATTGTAGGCAAATTACTAGAGTCAATTATAGCTGAGATTATAAGAAGCCATCTCGATAAGCATAGCTTGATTAATGATACTCAGCATGGATTCACAAGAGGCCGGTCTTGTCTAACTAATTTATTAACTTTCTTCAGTAAAGCTTTTGAGGCTGTTGACCACGATAAAGAATTTGATATTATTTACTTAGATTTTAGTAAGGCATTTGATAGAGTTCCGCACCAAAGACTGTTGAAGAAAGTAGCAGCTCATGGCATTGGGGGAAGGGTGCTCTCGTGGATCGAATCACGGCTCACAGACAGGAAGCAAAGAGTGTCCATAAATGGGGTTAAATCCGAGTGGGGATCAGTAACAAGTGGCGTTCCACAGGGATCAGTCTTGGGCCCGTTGTTGTTTATAATATATATCAATGATCTTGATGAAGGAATTACTAGTGATATGAGCAAATTCGCCGATGACACGAAGATAGGTAGGATAATTGATTCAAACGTAGATGTTAGGGAACTTCAGGAGGATTTAGACAAACTCTACTCTTGGTCAGAAAAGTGGCAGATGCAGTTCAATGTAGATAAATGCAAGGTTCTGAAGCTCGGGAGTGTCCATAACCCTAGCACTTATAAGTTAAATAATGTAGAACTTAACCATACAGATTGCGAAAAGGACTTGGGGGTTATGGTAAGCAGCAACCTTAAACCAAGACAGCAATGCCTAAGCGTACGTAATAAGGCAAATAGATTACTGGGATTTATATCAAGAAGTGTAAGCAACAGAAGTCCAGAGGTCATACTGCAGCTTTATACATCATTAGTAAGGCCTCACCTAAATTATGCAGCTCAATTCTGGTCTCCATATTACAGAATGGACATAAATTCGTTAGAAAACATTCAGCGTAGGATGACTAAATTAATACATAGCATTAGAAATCTTCCTTATGAAGAAAGATTGAAGACTCTTAAGTTACATTCACTTGTTAGACGAAGAATGAGGGGAGACCTGATCGAAATGTATAAGTGGAAGATAGGTATTAATAAAGGGGATATTAACAAGGTCTTGAGGATATCTCTCCAAGAGAGAACCCGCAGTAATGGATTTAAATTAGATAAGTTTAGATTTAGAAAGGACATAGGAAAGTATTGGTTTGGAAATAGGGTAGTAGATGAGTGGAACAGTCTACCTAGTTGGGTTATTGAGGCTAGGACTTTGGGTAGTTTCAAATTTAGGTTGGATAAATACATGAGTGGGAAGGGTTGGATTTGAGTGGGACTTGCACATCAGAGCTTATTTCTTGGGTAGCATTGAAAATTGGGTAGGTCAAATGTTTGTTAGTGGGATGAATTGTAAAGGACCTGCCTAGTATGGGCCAACAGGCCTGCTGCAGTATTCCTCCTTTCTTATGTTCTTATGTTCTTATGTAACCACATGTGCAGTGCAGGTGTGTGCAGTTTTACGTGTGTCTCCTGATAAAGGGGTCTGAACCCAGATTGTGTGCAGACCAGTGTGGTCTGAGCCCAGACCATAGGTAACACCCTCGTGTTACATGTCACTGCATTGTGACCACTGACAGCCGACATTAGTCAGTCCAGGCATCAAACTAGAAGTGTCTGAGCCCCCATGTACAGAAAGCTTTTATGCTCGCCATTCGTAGACGCTATGCCTGAGTTGTGCCTGCTACAACTCCCTGTTGAGATGCGTTTCACTCCACCTCCTGACCGTCAGAGTGCAATTATGTGTAGGAAACCAGTCTGAGGATACTTAGACTAATCTCTACTATGACTCTAACTCTGTCGAGAAGATGACATCATCAGGCTGCAGTAGCCCTGTCGGCAGGCAACTGTCTGACTCGTGTCACGGCTTCAGTGTGCAGCCTTCACGAAGTATGTCACTTTGATTGCTAACCCACTCTAGTTATGGTGTATGCTGCTACGACTCTCAGATGTTTCGCCTGAGTCGTCCCTGCTATGACTCAATCCACTCTTGCCGGCAGTGACAGCCCCAGCAACAGAACCGGTCAAGAAATGTCCTCCTGAGTCACTTGCCAGAAGAAGTCCTGTCAAGTTGTCGAGTACTGAAGACGCCTCACTTGAGGGCACCAGCAGGTTGTGCCCCCGATTGAGTGAACCCTGCAGGGACTGCTCCACGATGGCTGCTTCACCGCTCCAGAGGAGAAAGTACCCTGTTACATCATAGCTCATCAGCAGCGATGTTTCCTGTGTTGCAGTATCTGTCCAGATGCAGGGAGACGTGCAGTGATGCCCACTGAAGCTCACTGCCTTGGACCACGATGTTTAGCATGCCCCTTCTATTTTTTTTCTCCCCTCCCTGAAGGAAGTTTCTTTTTTCCATGTCCACATGTATATATATATATATATATATATATATATATATATATATATATATATATATATATATATATACACTGATCTCTGGCTGAAGGAGACTCGAACCTACGAACCTTAGGACAAGGTACGCAGTGCTTTACCAATCTACCCACACTGGACAATACCATGGCGTGTAGCTTGCGCTACACGTTTGATCCAAGGCAGCCAAGGTATTGTCCAGTGTGGGTAGATTGGTAAAGCACTGTGTACCTTGTCCTAAGGTTCGTAGGTTCGAGTCTCCTTCAGCCAGAGATCAGTGTTTGTGTATATTTCGCCTGCTCTCGCGAATTCCTTGTGTATATATATATATATACATGTATTATTATTTATATTATTTTATTATCACACCGGCCGATTCCCACCAAGGCAGGGTGGCCCGAAAAAGAAAAACTTTCACCATCATTCACTCCATCACTGTCTTGCCAGAAGGGTGCTTTACACTACAGTTTTTAAACTGCAACATTAACACCCCTCCTTCAGAGTGCAGGCACTGTACTTCCCATCTCCAGGACTCAAGTCCGGCCTGCCGGTTTCCCTGAATCCCTTCATAAATGTTACTTTGCTCACACTCCAACAGCACGTCAAGTATTAAAAACCATTTGTCTCCATTCACTCCTATCAAACACGCTCACGCATGCCTGCTGGAAGTCCAAGCCCCTCGCACACAAAACCTCCTTTACCCCCTCCCTCCAACCCTTCCTAGGCCGACCCCTACCCCGCCTTCCTTCCACTACAGACTGATACACTCTTGAAGTCATTCTATTTCGCTCCATTCTCTCTACATGTCCGAACCACCTCAACAACCCTTCCTCAGCCCTCTGGACAACAGTTTTGGTAATCCCGCACCTCCTCCTAACTTCCAAACTACGAATTCTCTGCATTATATTCACACCACACATTGCCCTTAGACATGACATCTCCACTGCCTCCAGCCTTCTCCTCGCTGCAACATTCATCACCCACGCTTCACACCCATATAAGAGCGTTGGTAAAACTATACTCTCATACATTCCCCTCTTTGCCTCCAAGGACAAAGTTCTCTGTCTCCACAGACTCCTAAGTGCACCACTCACTCTTTTTCCCTCATCAATTCTATGATTCACCTCATCTTTCATAGACCCATCCGCTGACACGTCCACTCCCAAATATCTGAATACGTTCACCTCCTCCATACTCTCTCCCTCCAATCTGATATTCAATCTTTCATCACCTAATCTTTTTGTTATCCTCATAACCTTACTCTTTCCTGTATTCACCTTTAATTTTCTTCTTTTGCACACCCTACCAAATTCATCCACCAATCTCTGCAACTTCTCTTCAGAATCTCCCAAGAGCACAGTGTCATCAGCAAAGAGCAGCTGTGACAACTCCCACTTTGTGTGTGATTCTTTATCTTTTAACTCCACGCCTCTTGCCAAGACCCTCGCATTTACTTCTCTTACAACCCCATCTATAAATATATTAAACAACCACGGTGACATCACACATCCTTGTCTAAGGCCTATATATGTATATATATATGTATATATATATATATATATATATATATATATATATATATATGTTTTTATTTTATGTTCTGTGCCCTGTTCCTGAGAGTGAGAGACCGAGTTTTTTTAAGTCAAGCACAGTCGAGGACGACCGTGGGTAGGTGGCCGAGTGATGTATGCCCAGTCAGGTTCATATTCTGCACCATGCTGGTGATGCCACCTATAGGCATACAAAGCTCAGCCCACACCACGATTCCAGTGCCTCACTCTGGCAGCTGACGTCACTCAGTCAACAACTCTACTCTTGTCACTCTCTCTTGGGTATGGCCCTACAGGCCTGGGCCGCCAAAACACACTGCCTGTGTACAAGAATTCAATTAAAGTAATGTTGCCTCCGAAAAGCTTTACCATTCACCGCTTGGACACCGTACCATTAATTTCGACATCACTACACTACATTATGTATCAACACAGTATAGTACACTTACTACACTGCACCAGGTGTGTCAACGCAGTGTAGTACACTCACTACACTGCACCAGGTGTGTCAACGCAGTGTAGTACACTCACTACACTACACCAGGTGTGTCAACGCAGTGTAGCACACTCACTACACTACACCAGGTGTGTTAACAGTGTAGTACACTCACTACACTACACCAGGTGTGTTAACACAGTGTAGTACACTACACTGCACCAGGTGTGTCAACACAGTGTAGCACACTCACTACACTACACCAGGTGTGTTAACACAGTGTAGTACACTCACTACACTACACCAGGTGTGTCAACACAGTGTAGCACACTCACTACACTACACCAGGTGTGTTAACACAGTGTAGTACACTCACTACACTACACCAGGTGTGTCAACACAGTGTAGCACACTCACTACACTACACCAGGTGTGTCAACACAGTGTAGTACACTCACTACACTACACCAGGTGTGTCAACACAGTGTAGTACACTCACTACACTGCACCAGGTGTGTCAACACAGGTGTAGTACACTCACTACACTGCACCAGGTGTGTCAACACTGTGTAGTACACTCACTACACTACACCAGAAGTGTCAACAGAGTGTAATGCACTCACTACACTGCACCAGGTGTGTCAACACAGGTGTAGTACACTCACTACACTGCACCAGGTGTGTCAACACTGTGTAGTACACTCACTACACTACACCAGAAGTGTCAACAGAGTGTAATGCACTCACTACACTGCACCAGGTGTGTTAACACAGTGTAGTACACTCACTACACTACACCAGGTGTGTTAACACAGTGTAGTACACTCACTACACTGCACCAGGTGTGTCAACACAGTGTAGTACACTCACTACACTACACCAGAAGTGTCAACAGAGTGTAATGCACTCACTACCCTGCACCAGGTGTGTCAACACAGTGTAGTACACTCACTACACTACACCAGGTGTGTTAACACAGTGTAGTACACTCACTACACTGCACCAGGTGTGTTAACACAGTGTAGTACACTCACTACACTGCACCAGGTGTGTCAACACAGTGTAGTACACTCACTATACTACACCAGGTGTGTCAACACAGTGGAACACACTACACTGCACCAGGTGTGTCAACACAGTGTAGTACATTCACTACACTGCACCAGGTGTGTCAACACAGTGTAGTACACTCACTACACTGCACCAGGTGTGTCAACACAGTATAGTACACTCACTACACTGCACCAGGTGTGTTAACACAGTGTAGTACACTCACTACACTACACCAGGTGTGTTAACACAGTGTAGTACACTCACTACACTACACCAGGTGTGTCAACACAGTGTACTACACTCACTACACTACACCAGGTGTGTTAACACAGTGTAGTACACTCACTACACTGCAACAGGTGTGTCAACACAGTGTAGTACACTCACTACACTGCACCAGGTGTGTCAACACAGTGGAACACACTACACTGCACCAGGTGTGTCAACACAGTGGAACACACTACACTGCACCAGGTGTGTCAACACAGTGTAGCACACTCACTACACTACACCAGGTGTGTTAACACAGTGTAGTAAACTCACTACACTGCCCCAGGTGTGTCAACACAGTGTAGCACACTCACTACACTACACCAGGTGTGTTAACACAGTGTAGTACACTCACTACACTGCACCAGGTGTGTCAACACAGTGTAGCACACTCACTACACTACACCAGGTGTGTTAACACAGTGTAGTACACTCACTACACTACACCAGGTGTGTCAACACAGTGTAGCACACTCACTACACTACACCAGGTGTGTTAACACAGTGTAGTACACTCACTACACTACACCAGGTGTGTCAACACAGTGTAGTACACTCACTATACTACACCAGGTGTGTCAACACAGTGGAACACACTACACTGCACCAGGTGTGTCAACACAGTGTAGTACATTCACTACACTGCACCAGGTGTGTCAACACAGTGTAGTACACTCACTACACTGCACCAGGTGTGTCAACACAGTATAGTACACTCACTACACTGCACCAGGTGTGTTAACACAGTGTAGTACACTCACTACACTACACCAGGTGTGTTAACACAGTGTAGTACACTCACTACACTACACCAGGTGTGTCAACACAGTGTACTACACTCACTACACTACACCAGGTGTGTTAACACAGTGTAGTACACTCACTACACTGCACCAGGTGTGTCAACACAGTGTAGTACACTCACTACACTGCACCAGGTGTGTCAACACAGTGGAACACACTACACTGCACCAGGTGTGTCAACACAGTGGAACACACTACACTGCACCAGGTGTGTCAACACAGTGTAGCACACTCACTACACTACACCAGGTGTGTTAACACAGTGTAGTACACTCACTACACTGCCCCAGGTGTGTCAACACAGTGTAGCACACTCACTACACTACACCAGGTGTGTTAACACAGTGTAGTACACTCACTACACTGCACCAGGTGTGTCAACACAGTGTAGCACACTCACTACACTACACCAGGTGTGTTAACACAGTGTAGTACACTCACTACACTACACCAGGTGTGTCAACACAGTGTAGCACACTCACTACACTACACCAGGTGTGTTAACACAGTGTAGTACACTCACTACACTACACCAGGTGTGTCAACACAGTGTAGTACACTCACTATACTACACCAGGTGTGTCAACACAGTGGAACACACTACACTGCACCAGGTGTGTCAACACAGTGTAGTACACTCACTACACTGCACCAGGTGTGTCAACACAGTGTAGTACACTCACTACACTGCACCAGGTGTGTCAACACAGTATAGTACACTCACTACACTGCACCAGGTGTGTTAACACAGTGTAGTACACTCACTACACTACACCAGGTGTGTTAACACAGTGTAGTACACTCACTACACTACACCAGGTGTGTCAACACAATGTACTACACTCACTACACTACACCAGGTGTGTTAACACAGTGTAGTACACTCACTACACTGCACCAGGTGTGTCAACACAGTGTAGTACACTCACTACACTGCACCAGGTGTGTCAACACAGTGGAACACACTACACTGCACCAGGTGTGTCAACACAGTGGAACACACTACACTGCACCAGGTGTGTCAACACAGTGTAGCACACTCACTACACTACACCAGGTGTGTTAACACAGTGTAGTACACTCACTACACTGCCCCAGGTGTGTCAACACAGTGTAGCACACTCACTACACTACACCAGGTGTGTTAACACAGTGTAGTACACTCACTACACTACACCAGGTGTGTCAACACAGTGTAGCACACTCACTACACTACACCAGGTGTGTTAACACAGTGTAGTACACTCACTACACTGCCCCAGGTGTGTCAACACAGTGTAGTACACTCACTACACTGCCCCAGGTGTGTCAACACAGTGTAGCACACTCACTACACTACACCAGGTGTGTTAACACAGTGTAGTACACTCACTACACTGCACCATGTGTGTCAACACAGTGTAACACACTACACTGCACCAGGTGTGTCAACACAGTGGAACACACTACACTACACCAGGTGTGTCAACACAGTGTAGTACACTCACTACACTACACCAGGTGTGTCAACACAGTGTAGTACACTCACTACACTGCACCAGGTGTGTCAACACAGTGGAACACGCCCCTTCATCTGATGGGTAAACAAGAGAAAATTAATGATGCTACTCCATTGTAAACTTTATGACAGGAGTCATAAGGGTGAGGTTAGCGTGTGTTGAAAGTTTTCATGCCGATTCGTTTTTGCGGGGTTCGAGTCCAGTCTTCCGGCGCCGCCTCATTAACTTTACTTGTTTCTGGCGTTTTGAGACCAGTCATCCTTAGTCCTACAGCTGTGTATGGAATTTGTTTCCACAAGTTCCGTAACTAGTATATTCCACTTCCTCACTACCCTGAGATTTGAAAAATACTTTCCGTCTCCTGTGTTACTCTTAATATAACTGCAATCTGTGTTCCTTTGTGTGTACACACCGAGTTGTATTTCCGGGGGTTGAAATCTAGCTCCTGGCTCAGGTTTTCAAAATTAAAAACTGCTCGGAATTTATTGGTCTTGCTTCCCGGAAACCCTAGGAATGAAAGGAAGGTGAGTGTGTGTGTGTATGTGTGTGTACTCATCTGAGTGTACTAATTATGGCTCCTCCTGTCCCCGTCCCTTCACTGGTCGCTACTAGGTCACTCTCTCCCTGTTCCATGAGCTCTATTATACCTATTCTTCAAGCTATGTATGGATCCTGCCACCACTACATTACTCTCCAGTGTGTGTGTATTAGTAAGCTAAGGTGTAGAGATATACTCGTGGTATCCAGCATTTTTCATTTAAATTGTCAAGTAAATTTATATAAAATTCCCGTGTGTGAACTTAGATATTCGCTCACCAGTTGTTGTGGTTCATGATAACGTAATATATTAAAGCAGAGGTGTAGGTGAGGAGGAGGAGACAAGTCATGTACGGTAGTTTACATACCTGAGAGGTTTGTTTACACTCTCCTGCCAGCGCATGTCTCAGCCGGCTATGGCACAAAAAAAGGTGATGATGATAGCTCGTAAACACTACTCTTTTGTGTTTCTGAGTCTAGTAGTCCGTGTGCGAATTTTATTCAAAATTCGCAGATCTTCCTGAAAGTTAAGATCGTTGTTTAAGAATCAGTGGGTTTGTTCAAGAGAGTTGCATATACTTGGTCACTTGCTACATGAGTTGATCTCTGTTCCTGCAGATCTGACCTCAACAATTAAACCCATATTGTTAAACTGTTCAGCATTTGTAGAGTACGTTACCTTCTCTTGGATTCACTTCCGGTTATCTACTACCATATATATGAACAGATATTTTCTGGCGTCTTTCTGGCACTGTTTTTGTCAAAATTTGTAGTTGTGGCCACTTGTTCTTATCTATTATCTCGTATCTTGGTATGAACTTACATCTCCCCAACGATGCAAATAAGGCATTGTCATTATATTTATTTCTCTCCTCGTTATTCATGTATAAAGAACAAAAAAGTCACAATACCGTGACAGGAACAATACACAAATAACCCGCACATAG
The DNA here is from genome assembly GCF_038502225.1 of Cherax quadricarinatus. Classification (NCBI taxonomy): domain Eukaryota; kingdom Metazoa; phylum Arthropoda; class Malacostraca; order Decapoda; family Parastacidae; genus Cherax; species Cherax quadricarinatus. Next base: position 47,053,812 of record NC_091305.1, on the reverse strand, counting down.
GAGAAAGAAGCTTATGACGACGTTACGGTCCGACTTGGACGATTCACTAGTCACACTAACACACGAAGGTATGGCAGCCAGTATATATACGAGAGGAGGACAGGGGGACATCATGTTACTGGGAGATTTCTACTTGAGACACCTAAAATGGAGGAGTGTAGCAAATAATATTTTAGCAGAGATCACCCCGGGAGGCAGCTCAGATGAGAATTCACACACACGAACTATGAAATCTCTGCACCAAATTCACCTTAAACCAGCAAATAGTAGAGCCTACAAGACTAGGAAATACGCTGGACCTCATCTTCACTAACAACGACGATCTAATACGTAATATAACCGTATCAAAGACAGCACACTCAGATCACAACATAATAGAGATACAGACATGTATGCGCAGGGCTCCTGACCAGCAAAATGTACTCACCTAATTGTGGTTGCAGGGGTCGAGACTCAGCTCCTGGCCCCGCTTCTTCACTGATCACTACTAGGTCCTCTCTCTGTGATCAGTCATGAGGGTGTCTTCACAAAATCCAACTTCAATAACAAAAACATACAATAGGAACAAGTCAACCAAGTCGTAAATGAAACAAGCTGGGAAGATATCCTAAACAACATGGATCCGAACCTTTGCCTAGAAAAAACATAACTCTGTGGTTCTGCTCAAGGCACATTCCATTAAGAAACAGAGAAGATGTAAGCTAGAAAGAGAGAGACGCTCTCTATACAGGCGAAGGCGAAGAATCAGAGCTGCTGAGAGGGGCAAATATATCTGAAATACGAAGGGAGGCACTGGTCAGTGAAATAGCAAATATCGAATTTAAGCTTAAGGAATCTTACAGGAAGAACTAAAAGCCATAAAGGGAATTAGAAAAAACAAAAACAAAGTACTTCTTCTCTTATGCCAAATCTAAGGAAAAAACAACATCCAGTATTGGGCCGCTGCTTAGGCGGGATGTTGCACACAGATGACAACAAAGAAATAAGTGAAATACTAAGTCCCAATATTACTCAGTTCAGCGAGCCGCTAACCAGACTTAAGGGTCGACAATTTAAATGAATTCTTTGTGAACGAGACCCAAAATTTGGTGATCTCAAAAATCTCTGATATTATCCTAACTCCATAAGACATTGAAAAAGCAATAAATGACATACCCATGCACTCTGCCCGAGGCCCAGACTCATGGAACTCCATGTTCATCAAAAACTGCAAGAAGCTCCTGTTACGTGCCTTCAGCATTCTGTGGAGAGGGAGCATGGACACAGGGGTCATGACACACTCACTAAAAACAACAGACATAGCCTCACTCTACAAAGGTGGCAGTAAAGCAATTGCAAAGAACTACAGACCGATAACACTAACACCCCACATAAAAATCTTTGAAAGGGTTCTAAGAAGCAAGATCGCCACCCACCTAGATACCCATCAGTCACACAACCCAGGGGAACACGGGTTTAAAAGTGGTTGCTCCTGCCTGTCCCAACTACTGGACCACTATGACAAGGTCTTGGATGGTATAGAGGATAAACAAAATGCAGATGTAGTATACACAGACTTTGCAAAAGCTTTTGACAAGTGCGACCAAGGTGAAATAGCACACAAAATGCGCGATAAAGGAACAACAGGAAAAGTTGGTAGATGGAGCTATAATTTCCTAAAAAACAGAACACAAAGTAATAGTAAACAGAGTAAAGTCTGAGACAGTTACGGTGAAAAGGTCTGTACCACAAGGCACAGTAATCGCTCCCATCCTATTCCTCATCCTCATATCTGACACAGACAGAGATGTAAGCCATAGCTCCGTGTCTTCCTTTGCGGATGACACCTGAATTGCCACGACAGTGTCATCCATCGAAGACGCCGAAAGACTCCAAGCGGACATCAACCAAATCTTCAGATGGGCCACTCAAAACAATATGAAGTTCAGTGAAGAGAAATTTCAACTACTCATATATGAAAAACTTGAGGAAATTAAAACTATATCAAGGTATACAACAAAATCTAACCTTACACTAGAGAGAAAAAGTAATGTGAAGGGCCTGGGAGTGATAATGTCAGAAGATCTCGCCTTCAAAGAACACAACAATCTATGTACCGAATCTTCTAGAAAAATCATAGAATGGATAATGAGAACCTTCACGAGGGAAATGATCATCAATCAGGTAGATAAACTGAAGCAAAATAAGTCCCCAGTCCCCGATGAATTATTTGCAAGAGTGCTTAAGGAATGCAACTTGGAACATAGTCGGCCATTAACGAGCGTGTTTAAGGCGTCCATCCAATCTGGTGTTGTGGCAGAGATGTGGAAGATGGCTAATGTTGTTCCTATATTTAAATCAGGGGATAAGTCCATTCCAACAAATTTCCGTCCAATCAGCCTGACGTCTATTGCAGGCAAATTATTTGAATTAATTATAACTAATACTATTAGAAGTCATCTTGAGAGCATAATTTGATTAATGAATCTCAGCATGGGTTCACGAGAGGTCGTTCCTGCCTGACAAAGTTACTCTCGTTCTTAATAAAACATTTGAGGCAGTAGACAGTGATAAAGAAAATGATGTTTATTTGGATTTCAGTAAACCATTTGATAGAGTTCCTCACAAAAGACTCTTAAGAAAAGTGGCAGTTCATGGTATAGGAGGTAAAGATCTAGCATGGATAGAGGTATGGCTTACCAATAGAAAGCAGAAAGTTTCCTAATATTAATGGGGGTCAAATTTGAATGAGCCTAAAACGAGCCAAATTTGAATGGGCCTAAAACGATCAGTTTTAGGCCCATTGCTGTTCAAAATTTACATTAGTGACCTTGATGAAGGAATTACAAGTGGCATGAGTAAATTTGGTGATCATACAAAATTGGCCGAATGATTGATTCTGAGGAGGATAAAAATGAACACTTGGAGTATTTGGACAAATTAATGTCTGTGACTGAAAAGTGGCAGATGAAGTTCAACGTGGACAAGTGTACGGTCCTAGTCCTTGGGAATGAGAACGACCCTCGAAGTAGGTGAAGTAGAGTTTGATCACACAGAGTGTGAAAAGGACTTAGGAGTCATAGTAAGCAGAAACCTAGAGCCAAGACAACAGTATCTAAGTGTGCGCAGTAAGGCTGGCAGATTGCTAGGATTTATTTCAAAAAGTTATTTTACAGCTCTATACATCACTAATGAGGCCTCATTTGGATTATGCCGCTCAGTTTTGGTCTCCTTACTGCAGGATAGGTATAGATTCATTGGAGAACATATAGAGAAGGATGACTAAAATGATTCATTGTATAAGGAATCTCCCGTATGAAGATAGACTTAAAGCCTTAAATCTCCACTCTCTGGAGAGACGTAGAATGAGGGGAGATATCATCGAAGTGTGTAAGCGGATGATGGGCATAAACAAAGGCGATATTAATAATATAGTGAGGATATCGACTCAGGTAAGAAGCAGGAATAACAGATTTAAGTTGGATAAATTTAGATTTAAAAAGGACATAGGTAAGTACTGGTTTTCAAACAGAGTGGTCGATGCGTGGAACAATCTTCCGAGTAGGGTAATCGAGGCTAGAACCCTGGGTAGTTTTTAAAAGAGATTGGACAAATATACGAGTGGGAGGGGCTGGATTTGATTGGTATCGTGGGTGTGGGAGTAAATTCTTGAGTAGCTTTGGAAAGGGGTGGTTTTGATAAGGACCTGCCTTGTATGGGCCAATAGGCCTTCTGCAGTGTTCCTCCATTCTTATGTTGTCAAAATAAAGGTTTATTGCGTCTCTTGATCACGTTTGTCTGCACTGTGTGTGTCCAGCTATGAAGGTGTCTTGTTGATGCTGGTACTAAGATACTACGCTTGAGTGTATATCGATGCTGATACTAAGATACTACGCTTGAGTGTATATTGATGCTGATACTAAGATACTACGCTTGAGTGTATATTGATGCTGGTACTAAGATACTACGCTTGAGTGTATATTGATGCTGATACTAAGATACTAAGCTTGAGTGTATATTGATGTTGGTACTAAGGTACTACGCTTGAGTGTATATTGATGCCGGTACTAAGGTACTACGCTTGAGTGTATATTGATGCCGGTACTAAGATACTACGCTTAAGTGTATACTGATGCTGGTACTAAGATACTACGCTTGAGTGTATATTGATGCTGATACTAAGATACTAAGCTTGAGTGTATATTGATGTTGGTACTAAGGTACTACGCTTGAGTGTATATTGATGCCGGTACTAAGATACTACGCTTGAGTGTATATTGATGCTGATACTAAGATACTACGCTTAAGTGTATACTGATGCTGGTATTCAGATACCACACTTGAGAATGTTGTGTATATTGATCTCAATTCCACCCTGTTCAGTTTCCCGAGCATTATATACTAACATTATATTTAACATAGTTGCATATAATGATGTTATTCTGTTTATGAGTTCTTGAAGCAAGAGATCTGGTGTGACGTGCAATCCTAGTTCCGTTTGATCTGCTTCTCCATATTCTTCCTCTGGCCTCCTATCGCCTCTTCCAATCCTCATAACTTTATATTTTATGTGGTTGAACTCCAGTAGCAACTTGTTAAGTTATTCCTGTAGATAGTTCACGTCTCAGTGTAATATCTTGCAGTTCTCTTTCGTTGTTATTCTTATTAGTTTTGTGTCATCTGCAACGTTGACACATGTTGGAGGCCATTGCCAAATTGAAAAGGTATTTTTAATAAGATAAATAGCTTGACAAAAAAACTTACGTTTTAATATTTGGTTATTTCGGAATGGCTTGATCACCAGCTTCAAGCAGTTAGGCAGAGAATAAGTCAATTTTTAACGCAACTCAAGTTCATTTTTTAAATAGAATTTTTTTTTATATCTCCCTGGTCAAGCATGGCAGTAATAATGTCATTTTAGAATGGAATTTTGTTATTGTTTTATATTAAAATTTCTGAGTGGGATACATGTTAAGGCTGTTTCGTGTTCTTTTATGGATGTATAACAACTGTGTGACACCATGGTCATTGTTAAACATTTGTTATGGACATTAAGCTTACATTAAACTTGCTTATTTACTTAAAAGCTGGACACAGAAAAAATGGATTGATCTTAGCCTGTGTTGGTTCTAGTTTGCTTTTTCTTTTTTGTATCTGGAAAAATTTAAATCCTGCTTTTCATGAGATAATTTGTGAATGTCTCATCCAATTAGCTGACAGATCTTCATGTTCATAACATGATACTACAACTGCTTGTGTATTTTAGGACATTGTTCTCTTTGAATTAAATCAGGACAGAGTATGTCATAATTTACGATTTTTATTGAATAGATTCAAATATTAGTTTATATATGATGTCTGGTGAATGCCTCTTTTGGTTCAATTCTTCAGCAATATATTTAATTGCATTATCAACATCTGAACGATTTCAAACGCGCACTGAGGCCATTAATTATCATGTTCCTGTCAGTCATGTGCTCCTCCATGTTTTAATGGGGCAGTTAATGGCGGTTTAAGGCCTACTGACCATACTAGGCTTATTAAAGGCTCATGTAACTTTTTCACCACCTGACTCGAATAAGTTAATTCCTAAAATAGTGATTAATTTATTCATGTCAGTTGGTATATTTCTCTCAGCACATATACACTGAGAGAAATACAACTTTGGGTGTATATATGACGGTTTGTATTGTTATCGACGTAACTCTGTGCACAGATGTCAACATAATTATTTGCTAATAATATGAGATAAATACATATTGTTGGAATAATAAACTCCGAGATTTTAGGAGTCTAAAACTTTATTATATAAGAGAACAATTATTGTAGAGTTTAATTCCATGTTGCCTCTCGAGGTGCTAGTCTGTGTACACCACATCCATCATGTGTACACCACAGCCATCATGTGTACACCACAGCCATCCTGTGTACCACAGCCATCATGTGTACACCACAGCCATCCTGTGTGCACCACAGCCATCATGTGTACACCACAGCCATCATGTGTACACCACAGCCATCCTGTGTACACCACATCCATCCTGTGTACACCACAGCCATCATGTGTACACCACAGCCATCCTGTGTGCACCACAGCCATCCTGTGTACACCATAGCCATCCTGTGTACACCACATCCATCATGTGTACACCACATCCATCATGTGTACACCACAGCCATCCTGTGTGCACCACAGCCATCCTGTGTACACCACATCCATCATGTGTACACCACAGCCATCCTGTGTACACCACAGCCATCATGTGTACACCACATCCATCATGTGTACACCACATCCATCATGTGTACACCACAGCCATCCTGTGTACACCACAGCCATCCTGTGTGCACCACAGCCATCCTGTGTGCACCACAGCCATCATGTGTACACCACAGCCATCCTGTGTACACCACAGCCATCCTGTGTGCACCACAGCCATCCTGTGTACACCACATCCATCCTGTGTACACCACAGCCATCCTGTGTGCACCACAGCCATCCTGTGTACACCACAGCCATCCTGTGTGAACCACAGCCATCCTGTGTACACCACAGCCATCCTGTGTACACCACAGCCATCCTGTGTGCACCAAAGCCATCCTGTGTACACCACAGCCATCCTGTGTACACCACAGCCATCCTGTGTACACCACAGCCATCCTGTGTGCACCACAGCCATCCTGTGTACACCACAGCCATCCTGTGCACACCACAGCCATCCTGTGTACACCACAGCCATCCTATGCACACCACAGCCATCCTGTGTACACCACAGCCATCCTGTGTACACCACAGCCATCCTGTGTACACCACAGCCATCCTGTGTGCACCACAGCCATCCTGTGTACACCACAGCCATCCTGTGTACACCACAGCCATCCTGTGCACACCACAGCCATCCTGTGTACACCACAGCCATCCTATGCACACCACAGCCATCCTGTGTACACCACAGCCATCCTGTGTACACCACAGCCATCCTGTGTACACCACAGCCATCCTGTGTGCACCACAGCCATCCTGTGTACACCACAGCCATCCTGTGTATACCACAGCCATCCTGTGTACACCACAGCCATCCTGTGTACACCACAGCCATCTTGTGTACACCGCAGCCATCCTGTGTACACCACAGCCATCCTGTGTACCCCACAATCATCCTGTATACACCACAATCATCCTGTGTACTCTACAATCATCCTGTGTACACCACATCCATCATGTGTACACCACAGCCATCATGTGTACACTACAGCCATCCTGTGTACACCACAGCCATCCTGTGTACACCACAGCCATCCTGTGTGCACCACGGCAATCCTGTGTACACCACAGCCATCCTGTGTACACCACAGCCATCCTGTGTACACCAAAGCTATCCTGTGTACACCACAGCCATCCTGTGTACAGCACAGCCATCCTGTGTACTCCACAGCCATCCTGTGTACACCACAGTCATCCTGTGTACACCACAGCCATCCTGTGTACACCACAGCCATCCTGTGTACACCACAGCCATCCTGTGTACACCGCAGCAATCCTGTGTACACCACAATCATCCTGTGTACACCACAATCATCCTGTGTACACTACAACCATCCTGTGTACACCACATCTATCATGTGTACACCACAACCATCATGTGTACACTACAGCCATTCTGTGTACACCACAGCCATCATGTGTACACCACAGCCATCCTGTGTACACCACAGCCATCCTGTGTACACCACAGCCTTCCTGTGTACACCACAGCCATCCTGTGTACACCACAGCCATCCTGTGTACACCACAGCCATCCTGTGTACACCACAGCCATCCTGTGTGCACCACAGCCATCCTGTGTACACCACAGCCATCCTGTGTACACCACAGCCATCCTGTGTACACCACAGCCATCCTGTGTACACCACAGCCATCCTGTGTACACCACAGCCATCCTGTGTACGGGACGCAGGAGATTAAAAATAAGACCTGGGAACTAGGCTTGCAGAAGGTTAACAAGAGAATATCTGGATATATACATCAACAGTTTATGTCTTATCTGTTACTGGCAAATTTAGGTTATTTACTCAATACGTTTAATATATTATTTTCATTAGTAAGATATAATGACATATCACACAGGTTATTAAAATGTCTATCTCTGTATTCCTAAATAAATAGACAATCAATCAGTGTTGAAGAAAGTGGCCATAAGGCTGACCATATTCTTTCTCGTGGCCTGGTGGCTAAAGCTCTCGCTTCACATGGAAATCGTTCGGGTTCAATTTCTTGAAAGGGTAGAAACATTGGGCGTGTTTCCTTACACATCAGTAAAATGGGTACCTGGGTGTTAGTGGACTGGTGTGGGTCGCATCCTGGGACAAAACTGACCTAATTTGCCCAAAATGCTCAGCATAACAACGGACTTTCTATACAGTAGTAACTGAGGTCAGCTGCTAGGACTGTCTACCTTGTACATGTACTGGTAGTAAATATTATTACGTTGATCATCGTCAGTGTGTATGTTAAACTGCCAGAAGCACTTGTAAACTGCCAGAAGTACTTGTAAACTGCCAGAAGTACTTGTAAACTGCCAGAAGCACTTGTAAATTGCCAGAAGTACTTGTAAACTGCCAGAAGTACTTGTAAACTGCCAGAAGTACTTGTAAACTGCCAGAAGTACTTGTAAACTGCCAGAAGCACATGTAAACTGCCAGAAGTACTTGTAAACTGCCAGAAGTACTTGTAAACTGCCAGAAGTACTTGTAAACTGCCAGAGGCACTTGTAAACTGCCAGAAGTACTTGTAAACTGCCAGAAGTACTTGTAAACTGCCAGAAGCACTTGTAAACTGCCAGAAGTACTTGTAAACCGCCAGAAGCACTTGTAAACTGCCAGAAGTACTTGTAAACTGCCAGAAGTACTTGTAAACTGCCAGAAGTACTTGTAAACTGCCAGAAGTACTTGTAAACTGCCAGAAGCACTTGTAAACTGCCAGAAGTACTTGTAAACTGCCAGAAGCACTTGTAAACTGCCAGAAGTACTTGTAAACTGCCAGAAGTACTTGTAAACTGCCAGAAGTACTTGTAAACTGCCAGAAGTACTTGTAAACTGCCAGAAGTACTTGTAAACTGCCAGAAGTACTTGTAAACTGCCAGAAGTACTTGTAAACTGCCAGAACTACTTGTAAACTGCCAGAAGTACTTGTAAACTGCCAGAAGTACTTGTAAACTGCCAGAAGTACTTGTAAACTGCCAGAAGTACTTGTAAACTGCCAGAAGTATTTGTATACTGCCAGAAGTACTTGTAAACTGCCAGAAGTACTTGTAAACTGCCAGAAGTACTTGTAAACTGCCAGAAGTACTTGTAAACTGCCAGAAGTACTTGTAAACTGCCAGAAGTACTTGTAAACTGTTAGTAAACTGCCAGAAGTACTTGTAAAATGCCAGAAGTACTTGTAAACTGCCAGAAGTACTTGTAAACTGCTAGTAAACTGCCAGAAGTACTTGTAAACTGCCAGAAGTACTTGTAAACTGCGAGAAGTACTTGTAAACTGCCAGAAGTACTTGTAAACTGCCAGAAGTACTTGTAAACTGCCAGAAGTACTTGTAAACTGCTAGAAGTACTTGTAAACTGCTCAAAGTACTTGTAAACTGCCAGAAGTACTTGTAAACTGCTAGAAGTACTTGTAAACTGCTCAAAGTGCTTTTAAACTGCCAGAAGTACTTGTAAACTGCCAGAAGTACTTGTAAATTGCCAGAAGTACTTGTAAACTGCCAGAAGTACTTGTAAACTGCCAGAAGTACTTGTAAACTGCTAGTAAACTGCCAGAAGTACTTGTAAACTGCCAGAAGTACTTGTAAACTGCTAGAAGTACTTGTAAACTGCCAGAAGTACTTGTAAACTGCCAGAAGTACTTGTAAACTGCCAGAAGTACTTGTAAACTGCCAGAAGTACTTGTAAACTGCTAGTAAACTGCCAGAAGTACTAGTAAACTGCCAGAAGTACTTGTAAACTGCTAGAAGTACTTGTAAACTGCCAGAAGTACTTGTAAACTGCCAGAAGTACTTGAAAACTGCCAGAAGTACTTGTAAACTGCCAGAAGTACTTGTAAACTGCCAGAAGTACTTGTAAACTGCTAGTAAACTGCCAGAAGTACTTGTAAACTGCCAGAAGTACTTGTAAACTGCCAGAAGTACTTGTAAACTGCCAGAAGTACTTGTAAACTGCTAGTAAACTGCCAGAAGTACTTGTAAACTGCCAGAAGTACTTGTAAACTGCCAGAAGTACTTGTAAACTGCCAGAAGTACTTGTAAACTGCCAGAAGTACTTGTAAACTGCCAGAAGTACTTGTAAACTGCCAGAAGTACTTGTAAACTGCCATAAGTACTTGTAAACTGCTAGTAAACTGCCAGAAGTACTTGTAAACTTCCAGAAGTACTTGTAAACGTTAGACTCTGGCTACGACAACATAAGTCAGCATATTTACACAGCAAGTTGCTCAGTAAATATTTACACAGGAGGTTGCTCAGTAAATATTTACACAGCAAGTTGCTCAGTAAATATTTACACAGCAGGTTGCTCAGTAAATATTTACACAGCAAGTTGCTCAGTAAATATTTACACAGCAGGTTGCTCAGTAAATATTTACACAGCAAGTTGCTCAGTAAATATTTACACAGCAGGTTGCTCAGTAAATATTTACACAGCAAGTTGCTCAGTAAATATTTACACAGCAGGTTGCTCAGTAAATATTTACACAGCAGGTTGCTCAGTAAATATTTACACAGCAGGTTGCTGAGTAAATATTTACACAGGAGGTTGCTCAGTAAATATTTACACAGGAGGTTGCTCAGTAAATATTTACACAGCAAGTTGCTCAGTAAATATTTACACAGCAAGTTGCTCAGTAAATATTTACACAGCAAGTTGCTCAGTAAATATTTACACAGGAGGTTGCTCAGTAAATATTTACACAGCAAGTTGCTCAGTAAATATTTACACAGCAAGTTGCTCAGTAAATATTTACACAGCAGGTTGCTCAGTAAATATTTACACAGCAAGTTGCTCAGTAAATATTTACACAGGAGGTTGCTCAGTAAATATTTACACAGCAAGTTGCTCAGTAAATATTTACACAGCAAGTTGCTCAGTAAATATTTACACAGGAGGTTGCTCAGTAAATATTTACACAGCAAGTTGCTCAGTAAATATTTACACAGGAGGTTGCTCAGTAAATATTTACACAGCAAGTTGCTCAGTAAATATTTACACAGCAAGTTGCTCAGTAAATATTTACACAGCAAGTTGCTCAGTAAATATTTACACATGAGGTTTCTCAGTAAATATTTACACAGCAAGTTGCTCAGTAAATATTTACACAGCAAGTTGCTCAGTAAATATTTACACAGCAAGTTGCTCAGTAAATATTTACACAGGAGGTTGCTCAGTAAATATTTACACAGCAAGTTGCTCAGTAAATATTTACACAGCAAGTTGCTCAGTAAATATTTACACAGCAAGTTGCTCAGTAAATATTTACACAGGAGGTTGCTCAGTAAATTTTTACACAGCAGGTTGCTCAGTAAATATTTACACAGCAAGTTTCTCAGTAAATATTTACACAGCAAGTTGCTCAGTAAATATTTACACAGGAGGTTGCTCAGTAAATATTTACACAGCAAGTTGCTCAGTAAATATTTACACAGCAGGTTGCTCAGTAAATATTTACACAGCAAGTTGCTCAGTAAATATTTACACAGCAGGTTGCTCAGTAAATATTTACACAGCAAGTTGCTCAGTAAATATTTACACAGCAGGTTGCTCAGTAAATATTTACACAGCAAGTTGCTCAGTAAATATTTACACAGCAGGTTGCTCAGTAAATATTTACACAGCAGGTTGCTCAGTAAATATTTACACAGCAGGTTGCTCAGTAAATATTTACACAGGAGGTTGCTCAGTAAATATTTACTCAGGAGGTTGCTCAGTAAATATTTACACAGCAAGTTGCTCAGTAAATATTTACACAGCAAGTTGCTCAGTAAATATTTACACAGGGGGTTGCTCAGTAAATATTTACACAGCAAGTTGCTCAGTAAATATTTACACAGGAGGTTGCTCAGTAAATATTTACACAGCAAGTTGCTCAGTAAATATTTACACAGCAAGTTGCTCAGTAAATATTTACACAGGAGGTTGCTCAGTAAATATTTACACAGCAGGTTGCTCAGTAAATATTTACACAGCAAGTTGCTCAGTAAATATTTACACAGCAAGTTGCTCAGTAAATATTTACACAGCAATTTGCTCAGTAAATATTTACACAGGAGGTTGCTCAGTAAATATTTACACAGCAAGTTGCTCAGTAAATATTTACACAGCAGGTTGCTCAGTAAATATTTACACAGCAAGTTGCTCAGTAAATATTTACACAGCAGGTTGCTCAGTAAATATTTACACAGCAGGTTGCTCAGTAAATATTTACACAACAAGTTGCTCAGTAAATATTTACACAGGAGGTTGCTCAGTAAATATTTACACAGGAGGTTGCTCAGTAAATATTTACACAGCAAGTTGCTCAGTAAATATTTACACAGCAAGTTGCTCAGTAAATATTTACACAGGAGGTTGCTCAGTAAATATTTACACAGCAAGTTGCTCAGTAAATATTTACACAGCAAGTTGCTCAGTAAATATTTACACAGCAAGTTGCACAGTAAATATTTACACAGGAGGTTGCTCAGTAAATATTTACACAGCAAGTTGCTCAGTAAATATTTACACAGCAGGTTGCTCAGTAAATATTTACACAGCAAGTTGCTCAGTAAATATTTACACAGGAGGTTGCTCAGTAAATATTTACACAGCAGGTTGATCAGTAAATATTTACACAGCAAGTTGCTCAGTAAATATTTACACAGGAGGTTGCTCAGTAAATATTTACACAGGAGGTTGCTCAGTAAATATTTACACAGGAGGTTGCTCAGTAAATATTTACACAGCAAGTTGCTCAGTAAATATTTACACAGGAGGTTGCTCAGTAAATATTTACACAGCAAGTTGCTCAGTAAATATTTACACAGCAAGTTGCTCAGTAAATATTTACACAGGAGGTTGCTCAGTAAATATTTACACAGCAAGTTGCTCAGTAAATATTTACACAGGAGGTTGCTCAGTAAATATTTACACAGCAAGTTGCTCAGTAAATATTTACACAGCAAGTTGCTCAGTAAATATTTACACAGCAGGTTGCTCAGTAAACATTTACACAGGAGGTTGCTCAGTAAATATTTACACAGCAAGTTGCTCAGTAAATATTTACACAGGAGGTTGCTCAGTAAATATTTACACAGCAAGTTGCTCAGTTAATATTTACACAGCAAGTTGCTCAGTAAATATTTACACAGCAAGTTGCTCAGTAAATATTTACACAGCAAGTTGCTCAGTAAATATTTACACAGCAAGTTGCTCAGTAAATATTTACACAGCAAGTTGCTCAGTAAATATTTACACAGGAGGTTGCTCAGTAAATATTTACACAGCAGGTTGCTCAGTAAATATTTACACAGCAAGTTGCTCAGTAAATATTTACACAGCAAGTTGCTCAGTAAATATTTACACAGCAGGTTGCTCAGTAAATATTTACACAGCAGGTTGCTCAGTAAATATTTACACAGCAGGTTGCTCAGTAAATATTTACAAAGCAAGTTGCTCAGTAAATATTTACACAGCAGGTTGCTCAGTAAATATTTACACAGCAGGTTGCTCAGTAAATATTTACACAGCAAGTTGCTCAGTAAATATTTACACAGCAAGTTGCTCAGTAAATATTTACACAGGAGGTTGCTCAGTAAATATTTACACAGCAGGTTGCTCAGTAAATATTTACACAGCAGGTTGCTCAGTAAATATTTTATACAACAAGTTGCTCAGTAAATATGTACACAGCAAGTTGCTCAGTAAATATTTACACAGGAAGTTGCTCAGTAAATATTTACACAGCAGGTTGCTCAGTAAATATTTACACAGGAGGTTGCTCAGTAAATATTTACACAGCAAGTTGCTCAGTAAATATTTACACAGCAAGTTGCTCAGTAAATATTTACACAGCAGGTTGCTCAGTAAATATTTACACAGCAGGTTGATCAGTAAATATTTACACAGCAAGTTGCTCAGTAAATATTTACACAGCAAGTTGCTCAGTAAATATTTACACAGCAAGTTGCTCAGTAAATATTTACACAGCAGGTTGCTCAGTAAATATTTACACAGCAAGTTGCTCAGTAAATATTTACACAGCAAGTTGCTCAGTAAATATTTACACAGCAAGTTACTCAGTAAATATTTACACAGCAAGTTACTCAGTAAATATGCTCGTGGACGTTCGTGTCATCTTAGCGACTTACAGATCTTCTCAGGAAAAAAAGTAATTTGCAAGGAAAAAAAGTGAGTTGTTAATCAGTGAAAGAATTGTTTCTGTTAACAACTGTTTTGCAAGATGACAATGATGACGAATGAAAAAAATATTAAAAATCTTCATATTAAGAAAAATCTCACTGGTTTTAACACTTATTCTAGTTTAGGCATAAATTTGACATAGTTAATCAGGATATGTAACATTTACGCTTATTTTAACTCACGGGAAATTTAACATGATACCTGTACCTGTTTATTCACAACCAGTGCTTCAGTGTTTACAACCAGTGCTTCAGTGTTTACAACCAGTGCTTCAGTGTTCACAACCAGTGCTTCAGTGTTCACAACCAGTGCTTCAGTGTTCACAACCAGTGCTTTAGTGTTCACAACCAGTGCTTCAGTGTTCACAACCAGTGCTTCAGTGTTTACAACCAGTGCTTCAGTGTTCACAACCAGTGCTTCAGTATTTACAACCAGTGCTTCAGTGTTTACAACCAGTGCTTCAGTGTTCACAACCAGTGCTTCAGTGTTCACAACCAGTGCTTCAGTGTGTACAACCAGTGCTTCAGTGTTTACAACCAGTGCTTCAGTGTTCACAACCAGTGCTTCAGTATTTACAACCAGTGCTTCAGTGTTTACAACCAGTGCTTCAGTGTTCACAACCAGTGCTTCAGTATTCACAACCAGTGCTTCAGTGTTCACAACCAGTGCTTCAGTGTTTACAACCAGTGCTTCAGTGTTCACAACCAGTGCTTCAGTGTTTACAACCAGTGCTTCAGTGTTCACAACCAGTGCTTCAGTATTTACAACCAGTGCTTCAGTGTTCACAACCAGTGCTTCAGTATTTACAACCAGTGCTTCAGTGTTCACAAGCAGTGCTTCAGTATTAACAACCAGTGCTTCAGTGTTTACAACCAGTGCTTCAGTGTTTACAACCAGTGCTTCAGTGTTTACAACCAGTGCTTCAGTGTTCACAACCAGTGCTTCAGTGTTTACAACCAGTGCTTCAGTGTTTACAACCAGTGCTTCAGTGTTTACAACCAGTGCTTCAGTGTGTACAACCAGTGCTTCAGTGTTTACAGCCAGTGCTTCAGTGTTTACAACCAGTGCTTCAGTGTTTACAACCAGTGCTTCAGTGTTTACAACCAGTGCTTCAGTGTGTACAACCAGTGCTTCAGTGCTCACAACCAGTGCTTCAGTGTTTACAAGCAGTGCTTCAGTGTTTACAAGCAGTGTTTCAGTGTTTACAACCAGTGTTTCAGTGTTTACAAGCAGTGTTTCAGTGTTCACAACCAGTGCTTCAGTGTTTACAAGCAGTGTTTCAGTGTTTACAACCAGTGCTTCAGTGTTTACAACCAGTGCTTCAGTGTTCACAACCAGTGCTTCAGTGTTTACAAGCAGTGTTTCAGTGTTTACAACCAGTGCTTCAGTGTTTACAACCAGTGCTTCAGTGTTTACAACCAGTGCTTCAGTGTGTACAACCAGTGCTTCAGTGCTCACAACCAGTGCTTCAGTGTTTACAACCAGTGCTTCAGTGTGTACAACCAGTGCTTCAGTGTGTACAACCAGTGCTTCAGTGCTCACAACCAGTGCTTCAGTGTTTACAAGCAGTGTTTCAGTGTTTACAAGCAGTGTTTCAGTGTTCACAACCAGTGCTTCAGTGTTTACAAGCAGTGTTTCAGTGTTTACAACCAGTGCTTCAGTGTTCACAACCAGTGCTTCAGTGTTCACAACCAGTGTCTCAGTGTTCACAACCAGTGCTTCAGTGCTCACAACCAGTGCTTCAGTGTGTACAACCAGTGCTTCAGTGTGTACAACCAGTGCTTCAGTGTGTACAACCAGTGCTTCAGTGTTCACAACCAGTGCTTCAGTGTTTACAACCAGTGCTTCAGTGTTTACAACCAGTGCTTCAGTGTTTACAACCAGTGCTTCAGTGTGTACAACCAGTGCTTCAGTGTTTACAGCCAGTGCTTCAGTGTTTACAACCAGTGCTTCAGTGCTTACAACCAGTGCTTCAGTGTTTACAACCAGTGCTTCAGTGCTCACAACCAGTGCTTCAGTGTTTACAAGCAGTGTTTCAGTGTTTACAACCAGTGTTTCAGTGTTTACAAGCAGTGCTTCAGTGTTTACAAGCAGTGTTTCAGTGTTTACAACCAGTGTTTCAGTGTTTACAAGCAGTGTTTCAGTGTTCACAACCAGTGCTTCAGTGTTTACAAGCAGTGTTTCAGTGTTTACAACCAGTGCTTCAGTGTTTACAACCAGTGCTTCAGTGTTCACAACCAGTGCTTCAGTGTTTACAAGCAGTGTTTCAGTGTTTACAACCAGTGCTTCAGTGTTTACAACCAGTGCTTCAGTGTTTACAACCAGTGCTTCAGTGTGTACAACCAGTGCTTCAGTGCTCACAACCAGTGCTTCAGTGTTTACAACCAGTGCTTCAGTGTGTACAACCAGTGCTTCAGTGTGTACAACCAGTGCTTCAGTGCTCACAACCAGTGCTTCAGTGTTTACAAGCAGTGTTTCAGTGTTTACAAGCAGTGTTTCAGTGTTCACAACCAGTGCTTCAGTGTTTACAAGCAGTGTTTCAGTGTTTACAACCAGTGCTTCAGTGTTCACAACCAGTGCTTCAGTGTGTACAACCAGTGCTTCAGTGCTCACAACCAGTGCTTCAGTGTTTACAAGCAGTGTTTCAGTGTTTACAACCAGTGCTTCAGTGTTTACAAGCAGTGTTTCAGTGTTTACAACCAGTGCTTCAGTGTTCACAACCAGTGCTTCAGTGCTCACAACCAGTGCTTCAGTGTGTACAACCAGTGCTTCAGTGTGTACAACCAGTGCTTCAGTGTGTACAACCAGTGCTTCAGTGCTCACAACCAGTGCTTCAGTGTTTACAAGCAGTGTTTCAGTGTTTACAACCAGTGCTTCAGTGTTTACAAGCAGTGTTTCAGTGTTTACAACCAGTGCTTCAGTGTTTACAACCAGTGCTTCAGTGTGTACAACCAGTGCTTCAGTGTTTACAAGCAGTGTTTCAGTGTTTACAAGCAGTGCTTCAGTGTGTACAACCAGTGCTTCAGTGTTTACAGGCAGTGTTTCAGTGTTCACAACCAGTGTCTCAGTGTTTACAACCAGTGCTTCAGTGTTCACAACCAGTGTCTCAGTGTTTACAACCAGTGCTTCAGTGTTCACAACCAGTGTCTCAGTGTTTACAACCAGTGCTTCAGTGTTTACAACCAGTGTCTCAGTGTTTACAACCAGTGTTTCAGTGTTCACAACCTGTGCTTCAGTGTCCACAACTATTGCTTCAGTATTCCCAACCAGTGCTTCAGTATTCACAACCAGTGCTTCAGTATTCACAACCAGTGCTTCAGTGTTCCACTACCAGTGCTTTAGTGTTCCACAACTAGGGCTTCTGTATTCACACCCAGTACTTCAGTATTCACAACCAGTGCTTCAGTGTTCCACTACCAGTGCTTCAGTGTTCCACAACTAGGGCTTCAGTATTCACACCCGGTACTTCGGTATTCACAACCAGTGCTTCAGTGTTCCATAACCTGACTCAGTATTCACAACCAGTGCTTCAGTGTTCACCACCACTGCTTTAGTGTTCACAAGCAGTGCTTCAATGTTCCACAACCATTGCTTCAGTGTTCACAACCAGTGCTTCAGTGTTCCACAACCATTGCTTCAGTGTTCCACAACTATTGTTTCAGTGTTCACAATCAGTGCTTCAGTATTCCATAACCATTGCTTCAGTGTTCACAACCAGTGTTTCAGCATTCACAACCAGTACTTCAGTATTCACAATTAGGGCTTAAGTGTTCCACAAGCAATGATTCAGTGTTCCACAACCAGTGCTTCGGTGTTCCACAGGCAGTATTTCAGTGTTCCACAACCAGGGCTTTAGTGTTACACAACCAGCGCTTCAGTGTTCCACAATCAGTGCTTCAGTATTCACAAGTAGTGTTTTAGTGTTCCATAACCAGGGCTTCAGTGTTCCACAAACAGGGCATCAGTGTTTACAACCAGTGTTCCACAACCAGGGATTCTGTGTTCCACAACCAGGGCTTCAGTGTTTACAACCAGCATTTTAGTGTTCCACAACCAGTGCCTCAGTGTTCCACAACTAGGACTCCAGTATTCACAATCATTGCATCAGTTCTGGCTGTTGTTTTGATAGAACCGTCCTAAAGTTACTTCAGCAGACTAGCCCGACAAGAAACTCGGTCTTAATGATACACAAAATAGAATCCCTGCTCACACATGAACTTTGTAGGAACGCTAAAATTTTATTATGGTCTTTCTGGCAGCTAGGAGGTATGAGCGACTCCTCTGAATGGGTTAGGTAGAGTTTTACGTCTTCTAATTCTGGGAAATAAGACTGGTTTTCGATACCCAGAGAAGACAAGTGATTCTGAATACTCGAGGCGA
Organism: Cherax quadricarinatus; assembly: GCF_038502225.1. Lineage (NCBI taxonomy): Eukaryota > Metazoa > Arthropoda > Malacostraca > Decapoda > Parastacidae > Cherax > Cherax quadricarinatus. The sequence continues at coordinate 47,035,008 of NC_091305.1, read as the reverse complement.
GAGTAGCCACAACACACCAAACGGTAACTCACATCTCCACAGCATCTTCACGTATCCCTGGGAACGTACGCTTACATTGGTTTGGGAACTGCTGTGTTATACACATGTTTTTTTTTCCTCTTCTCTCCGTGTTGCTGTCTACAACTTATATTTAGGCAGAATTACACTATGATATAAACTAACAAAATTCACCTGTCTTTGTAGGATGGCTGATTCCAAAACGAGGTCGACAAGGGTTATAAAATTCTAAATTAATATTTTTTCAAAGTGGTACTGTAAACTGTATATTTTCTTCAAGTAAGTAAATAAAAAAGAAATTCAAAGCCGTCATCATTACACAAGTCTCTGTCTTCTAAGTCCTTAAAATACCAACATGTCTGTACATACACTGAGCGTTCACTTTAATTCCGGATTTTATCAAAGTATTCTTGACTGATAACAATTAATTTACCCCCCAAAATTGCTAATGACCTCTAACAAGTGAGGTACTGAAGCGGTACTGTCATCTACAACCTTCCATGAGGCAGGAGATGGAATAACTCTACCTTACCTACTGTCGTTGTATGGTCTGCAGCAGACTGGCACTCGAAGTGGAGCTCTGTGACCTGACTTCCTCACACAGCCATTAGTGAGTCACACGCAGAACGCTTTGCTCATTCATGAGGTCAGGACGCCAGATCACTCTCAAGTTTCAGTACTAGTACAAGTCGCATTTGTTCGCTTCAGGGAAGCTTGTGAATCACTGAATCAAACCACGAAGTTAGACTTGTGTGTTTCCGACCAAGAGACTGATTGTTTGGTTTGTTGCCTCTTGTTATCTCTAAACTTCATTGTACAGACTTCCTGTGTTGCTCGAATCACTTAAAAAAAAAATTCCGTTCGTACTATTGTTTATCAATCATTGTATAGTTATATCTAATTAGGAACACTTGGATCTTAGTGGGTGACAGGACGCTGTGAGTGTCTTGACACCCCTCAGGCCAGACTCCAGCTCCATGGCTGGTCCGTGGCCAAGTGATGACTATATACTTGCCAGGGTGGCGGTGGTGGGGATGTGGGGAGTTGTAGGGGGAATATGATAGTGATGATGGGTGGCGGTGTTGGGGAAGGGAGGTAGTGGTTGTGGTGGTGGGAGTGGTGGTACTAGTGACTGGATAGGTTGGTGGTGGTGGCTGGGAAGGTTAATGTTGGTGATGGTAGTAAAGGATAGTGATGGTAGTGTAGGTTAGTGGTGTGGGTGGTAAAGGATAGTGGTGGTGGTGATGGTAGTGTAGGTTAGTGGTGGTGCTGAGGGAAGTGTAGGTTAGTGGTGGTGATGGTAGTGTAGGTTAGTGGTGGTGATGGTAGTGTAGGTTATTGGAGGTGCTGATGGAAGTGAAGGTTAGTGGTGGTGGTGATGGTAGTGTAGGTTAGTGGAGGTGCTGATGGAAGTGTAGGTTTGTGGTGGCGGTGATGGTAGTGTAGGTTAGTGGTGGTGATGGTAGTGTAGGTGAGTGGTGGTGGTGATGGTAGTGTAGGTTAGTGGTGGTGATGGTAGTGTAGGTTAGTGGTGGTAATGGTAGTGTAGTTTAGTTGTGGTGGTGATGGTAGTGTAGGTTAGTGGTGGAGGTGATGGTAGTGTAAGTTAGTTGTGATTGTGATGGTAGAGTAGGTTAGTGGTGGTGGTGATGGTAGTGTAGGTTAGCGGAGGTTTTGATGGAAGAGTAGGTTAGTGGTGGTGGTGATGGTAGCGTAGGTTAGTGGTGGTGGTGATGGTAGTGCAGCTTAGTGGAGGTGCTGATGGAAGTGTAGGTTAGTGGTGGTGGTGATGGTAGTGTAGGTTAGTGGAGGTGCTGATGGAAGTGTAGGTTAGTGGTGGTGGTGATGGTAGTGTAGGTTAGTGGAGGTGCTGATGGAAGTGTAGGTTAGTGGTGGCGGTGATGGTAGTGTAGGTTAGTGGTGGTGATGGTAGTGTAGGTGAGTGGTGGTGATGGTAGTGTAGGTTAGTGGTGGTGATGGTAGTGTAGGTTAGTGGTGGTGATGGTAGTGTAGGTTAGTGGTGGTGGTGATGGTAGTGTAACTTAGTGGAGGTGCTGATGGAAGTGTAGGTTAGTGGTGGTGGTGATGGTAGCGTAGGTTAGTGGTGGTGATGATGGTAGTGTAGGTTAGTGGAGGTGCTGATGGAAGTGTAGGTTGGTGGTGGTGGTGATGGTAGTGTAGGTTAGTGGAGGTGCTGATGGAAGTGTAGGTTAGTGGTGGCGGTGATGGTAGTGTAGGTTAATAGTGGTGATGGTAGTGTAGGTGAGTGGTGGTGGTGGTGATGGTAGTGTAGGTTAGTGGTGGTGATGGTAGTGTAGGTTATTGGTGGAGGTGATGGTAGTGTAGGCTAGTGGTGATGGTGATGGTAGTGTAGGTTAGTGGAGGGGCTGATGGAAGTGTAGGTTAGTGGTGGTGGTGACGGAAGTGTAGGTTAGTGGTGGTGGTGATGGTAGTGTAGGTTAGTGGTGGAGGTGATGGTAGTGTAGGTTAGTGGTGGTGGTGATGGCAGTGTAGGTTAGCGGTGGTGGTGATGGTAGTGTAGGTTAATGGTGGTGATAGTAGTGTAGGTTAGTGGTGGTGGTGATGGTAGTTAAGGTGAGTGGTGGTGGTGATGGTAGTATAGGTTAATGGTGGTGATGGTAGTGTAGGTTAGTGGTGGTGGTGATGGTAGTGTAGGTTAGTGGTGATGGTGATGGTAGTGTAGGTTAGCGGTGTTGGTGGTAAAGGATAGTGGTGGTGGTGATGGTATTGCAGGTTATTGGTGTTGGTGGTAAAGGATAGTGGTGGTGGTGATGGTAGTGCAGGTTAGTGGTGGTGGTGATGGTAGTGTAGGTTAGTGGTGGTGATGATGGTAGTGTAGGTTAGTGGTGGTGGTGATGGTAGTGTAGGCTAGTGGTGGTGGTGATGGTAGTGTAAGTTAGTGGCGGTGGTGATGGTAGTGTAGGTTAGTGGTGGTGGTGATGGTAGTGTAGGTTAGTGGTGGTGGTGATGGTAGTGTAGGCTAGTTGTGGTGGTGATGGTAGTGTAAGTTAGTGGCGGTGGTGATGGTAGTGTAGGTTAGTGGTGGTGGTGGGAAAGGTTAGTGGTGGTGGTGATGATGGTGGTGTAGGTTAGTGGTGGTGGTGATGGTAGTGTAGGGTAGTGGTGGCGGTGGTGATGGTAGTGCAGGTTAGTGGTGTTGGTGGTAAAGGATAGTGGTGGTGGTGATGGTAGTTGTTACAAAAAACGCGATTCTAAAAGCTTAGAGATCTCCAGTGAATACTAGAAAGGACTGCCCTTCTAGCATCCAGCCTGTTACTGGGTTTTCGTAACAAGTAGTCAGTATCCTTGTCCAATTATCCATTAAAATTCAGTATGATTCAATAGTGCTTCAGGATTACAACTGGTAGGGTACTAACTAGAGAAATTAAAATTTAATAAATTTATTAAGTCTAGAGGTATATTATCAAATTAAATTAAATTAAATTAATCACAGTAATCAAAATAATAACACTTCTCTCGAGTTCAATATTATTGTGCTGAAAGCACATATCACATTTATAATTCTTAAGTACCGTCTGGTACATTAACATTTAATAAGATATTACAAATATGTACAAGTTTGTGTGTATGTGTGTAAGTGCTCTAAGAAGTTCGTTATGTCTCAAGACTCGACTAGACTCAAACAAGTGACTGACAAAGTCCTCACATAAACTAACTTCTTGACCGACTGGCAACCAGAACAGTCTGCTTGAACAATAAAAAGAATGCTAAGCCCAATAGCAATATAACAAGCAACTGCGACACAGAATCAAGAACAAGGAGATAATATAACGACACTAAGTAAGGACCATCTGCAGATCCTCCACAAGTCACAAAACTCCCATACTACTGAATCTAAGTTCAGCATAAGAAAATCCCCGACTGTGTTAATACACAGATACCAGTACAAGTTAGGTCAGGACCTGAGTTGCTCAGAGTGTCTATGCGACACACAACCTCAGTACAACGTCGAAAATCACTAAGTCTATACAATGTTCTGTGAACAGAGTTCTACAGAACTAATAAGAATAATGAGACAGACAATCTGTCCAACCACCAAGAGAGTCTAGACCAGACTGAATACTTCAGGAGAGGTGAGGACACCCCCCCCCTCGATCACGTGATAGCTCCGTGGACAACTGCAGCTCAGAAGCCGGCAGAGTAACGAGCAAGGAGCGATAATTACAGTAGTTAGACAATCAAGACTTGAACTGAGCACATATGTTACATCCTACCTAACAAAGGAAGCTACGTCAAATAACAATATAAAGCAATACATTTACGATTTAGCTATTATCGCAAATATAAGCAATATAAAATTATACGAAAAGGTAATAATTATATATATACATAATAATCATTGCATCCCATTCAGGGGTTGCAACAGTAGTGTAGGTTAGTGGTGGTGGTGATGGTAGTGTAGGTTAGTGGTGGTGGTGATGGTAGTGTAGGTTAGTGGTGGTGGTGATGGTAGTGTAGGCAAGTGGTGGTGGTGATGGTAGTGTAAGTTAGTGGCGGTGGTGGGGAAGGTTACTAGTGGTAGTGAGAAGGTTAGTGGTGGTGGTGGGGAAGGTTAGTGGTGGTGGAGGAGGATAGTGGTGGAGGTTAATGATAGTGGCGGTGAACATTAGTGATGGTGATGGGAAAGGTTAGTGGTGGTGTTGGCGAAGGATAGTGGTGGTGGTGGTGGTGGGGAAGGTTAGTGGTGGTGGTGGCAAAGGTTAGCGGTGGTAGTGGTGAAGGTTAGTGGTGGTGGTGGCAAAGGTTAGCGGTGGTAGTGGCGGTGGTGTCGAAGGTAAGTGGTGGTGATGGGGAAGATTAGTGGTGATGTTGGTGAAGGATAGTGGTGGTGGTGAGGAAAGTTAGTGGAGGTGGTGGGGAACGTTAGTGGTGGTGGTGGGGAAGGTTAGTGGTGGTGGAGGGGAAGGTTAATGGTGGTGGTGGGGAAGGTTAGTAGTGGTGGTGGGGAAGGTTAGTGATGGTGGTGGGGAAGGTTAGTGGTGGTGATGGGGAAGGTTAGTGGTGGTGGTGGAGAAGGTTAGTGATGATGGTGGGGAAGGTTAGAGGTGGGTGTGGGGAAGGTTAGTGGTAATGGTGGGGAAGATTCGTGGTGGTGGTGGAGAAGGTTAGTGGTGGTGGTGGGGAAGGTTAGTGGCGTGGTGGGGAAGGTTAGTGGTGATGGTGGGGAAGGTTAGTGGTGGTGGTGGGGAAGGTTAGTGGTGGTGGTGGGGAAGGTTAGGGGTTGTGGTGGGGAAGGTTAGTGGTGATGGTGGGGAAGGTTAGTGGTGGTGGTGGGGAAGGTTATTGGTGGTGCTGGGGAAGGTTAGTGGTGGTGGTGAGGAAGGTTAGTGGCGTGGTGGGGAAGGTTAGTGGCGTGGTGGGGAAGGTTATTGGTGGTGGTGGGGAAGGTTAATAGTGGTGGTGGTGGGGAGGGTTAGTAGTGGTGGTGGTGGGGAAGGTTAGTGGTGATGATGGGGAAGGTTAGTGGTGGTGGTGGGGAAGGTTAGTGGCGTGGTGAGGAAGGTTAGTGGCGTGGTGGGAAAGGTTAGTGGTGGTGGTGGGGAAGGTTAGTGGTAGTGATGGGGAATGTTAGTGGTAGTGGTGGGGGTGGTTAATGGTGGTGGTGGGGAAGGTTAGTGGCAGTTGTGGGGAAGGTTAGTGGTGGTGGTGGGGAAGGTTAGTGGCGTGGTGGGGAAGGTTAGTGGTTGTGGTGGGGAAGGTTAGTGGTGGTGGTGGGGAAGGTGAGGTGTTGTTGTGGGGAAGGTTATTGGTGGTTGTGGGGAAGATTAGTGGTGGTGGTGGTGGGGAAGGTTAGTGGTGGTGGTAAGGAAGGTTAGTGGAGTGGTGGGGAAAGTTAGTAGTGGTGGTGGGGAAGGTTAGTGGTGGTGGTGGTGAAGGTTAGTCGTGGTGGTGGGGAAGGTTAGTGGTAATGGTGGGGAAGGCTAGTGGCGTGGTGGAGAAGGCTAGTATTGGTGGTGGGGAAGGTTAGTGGTGGTGGTGGGGAAGGTTAGTGGTGGTGGTGGGGAAGGTTAGTGGTGGTGGTGGGGAAGGTTAGTGCTGGTGGTGGGGAAGGTTAGTCGTGGTGGTGGGGAAGGTTAGTGGTAATGGTGGGGAAGGCTAGTGGCGTGGTGGAGAAGGCTAGTATTGGTGGTGGGGAAGGTTACTGGTGGTGGTGGGGAAGGTTAGTGGTGGTGGTGAGGAAGGTTAGTGGTAGTGGTGGGGAAGGTTAGTGGTGGTGGTGGGGAAGGTTAGTGGCGTGGTTGGGAAGGTTAGTGGTGGTGGTGGGGAAGGTTAGTGGTGGTGATGGGGAAGGTTAGTGGCGGTGGTGGGGGAAGGTTAGTGGGGGGGGTGGGGAAGGTTAGTGGTAATGGTGGGGAAGGTTAGTGGTGGTGGTGGGGAAGGTTAGTGGCGTGGTGGGGAAGGTTAGTGGTGGTGGTGGGGAAGGTTAGTGGCGGTGGTGGGGGAAGGTTAGAGGTGGGGGTGGAGAAGGTTAGTGGTAATGGTAGGGAAGGTTAGTGGTGGTGGTGGGGAAGGTTAGTGGTGGTGGTGGGGAAGGTTAGTGGAGTGGTGGGGAAGGTTAGTGGTGGTGGTGGGGAAGGTTAGGGGTTGTGGTGGGGAAGGTTAGGGGTTGTGGTGGGGAAGGTTAGTGGTGATGGTGGGGAAGGTTAGTGGTGGTGGTGTCGAAGGTAAGTGGTGGTGATGGGGAAGATTAGTGGTGGTGTTGGTGAAGGATAGTGGTGGTGGTGGGGAAGGTTAGTGTTGGTGGTGGGGAAAGTTAGTGGAGGTGGTGGGGAACGTTAGTGGTGGTGGTGGGGAAGGTTAGTGGTGGTGGAGGGGAAGGTTAATGGTGGTGGTGGGGAAGGTTAGTAGTGGTGGTGGGGAAGGTTAGTGATGGTGGTGGGGAAGGTTAGTGGTGGTGATGGGGAAGGTTAGTGGTGGTGGTGGAGAAGGTTAGTGATGATGGTGGGGAAGGTTAGAGGTGGGGGTGGGGAAGGTTAGTGGTAATGGTGGGGAAGATTCGTGGTGGTGGTGGAGAAGGTTAGTGGTGGTGGTGGGGAAGGTTAGTGGCGTGGTGGGGAAGGTTAGTGGTGGTGGTGGGGAAGGTTAGTGGTGGTGGTGGGGAAGGTTAGTGGTGGTGGTGGGGAAGGTTAGGGGTTGTGGTGGGGAAGGTTACTGGTGATGGTGGGGAAGGTTAGTGGTGGTGGTGGGGAAGGTTATTGGTGGTGCTGGGGAAGGTTAGTGGTGGTGGTGAGGAAGGTTAGTAGCGTGGTGGGGAAGGTTAGTGGCGTGGTGGGGAAGGTTATTGGTGGTGGTGGGGAAGGTTAATAGTGGTGGTGGTGGGGAGGGTTAGTAGTGGTGGTGGTGGGGAAGGTTAGTGGTGATGATGGGGAAGGTTAGTGGTGGTGGTGGGGAAGGTTAGTGGCGTGGTGAGGAAGGTTAGTGGCGTGGTGGGAAAGGTTAGTGGTGGTGGTGGGGAAGGTTAGTGGTAGTGATGGGGAATGTTAATGGTAGTGGTGGGGGTGGTTAATGGTGGTGGTGGGGAAGGTTAGTGGCAGTGGTGGCGAAGATTAGTGGTGGTGGTGGGGAAGGTTAGTGGCGTGGTTGGGAAGGTTAGTGGTTGTGGTGGGGAAGGTTAGTGGTGGTGGTGGGGAAGGTGAGGGGTTGTAGTGGGGAAGGTTATTGGTGGTGGTGGGGAAGATTAGTGGTGGTGGTGGTGGGGAAGGTTAGTGGTGGTGGTAAGGAAGGTTAGTGGAGTGGTGGGGAAAGTTAGTAGTGGTGGTGGGGAAGGTTAGTGGTGGTGGTGGTGAAGGTTAGTTGTGGTGGTGGGGAAGGTTAGTGGTAATGGTGGGGAAGGCTAGTGGCGTGGTGGAGAAGGCTAGTATTGGTGGTGGGGAAGGTTAGTGGTGGTGGTGGGGAAGGGTAGTGGTGGTGGTGGGGAAGGTTAGTGGTGGTGGTGGGGAAGGTTAGTGGTGGTGGTGGGGAAGGTTAGTCGTGGTGGTGGGGAAGGTTAGTGATAATGGTGGGGAAGGCTAGTGGCGTGGTGGAGAAGGCTAGTATTGGTGGTGGGGAAGGTTACTGGTGGTGGTGGGGAAGGTTAGTGGTGGTGGTGAGGAAGGTTTGTGGTGGTGGTGGGGAAGGTTAGTGGTGGTGGTGGGGAAGGTTAGTGGTGGTGGTGGGGAAGGTTAGTGGCGTGGGTGGGAAGGTTAGTGGTGGTGGTGGGGAAGGTTAGTGGTGGTGATGGGGAAGGTTAGTGGCGGTGGTGGGGGAAGGTTAGAGGTGGGGGTGGGGAAGGTTAGTGGTAATGGTGGGGAAGGTTAGTGGTGGTGGTGGGGAAGGTTAGTGGTGGTGGCGGGGAAGGTTAGTGGCGTGGTGGGGAAGGTTAGTGGTGGTGGTGGGGAAGGTTAGTGGTGGTGTTGGGGAAGGTTAGTTCCGGTGGTGGGGGAAGGTTAGAGGTGGGGGTGGAGAAGGTTAGTGGTAATGGTAGGGAAGGTTAGTGGTGGTGGTGGGGAAGGTTAGTGGTGGTGGTGGGGAAGGTTAGTGGAGTGGTGGGGAAGGTTAGTGGTGGTGGTGGGGAAGGATAATGGTGGTGTTGGGGAAGGTTAGGGGTTGTGGTGGGGAAGGTTAGGGGTTGTGGTGGGGAAGGTTAGTGGTGATGGTGGGGAAGGTTAGTGGTGGTGGTGGGGAAGGTTATTGGTGGTGCTTGGGAAGGCTAGTGGTGGTGGTGGGGAATGTTAGTGGTGTGGTGGGGAAGGTTAGTGGTGGTGGTGGGGAAGGTTAGTAGTGGTGGTGGTGGGGAGGGTTAGTAGTGGAGGTGGTGGGGAAGGTTAGTGGTGGTGATGGGGAAGGTTAGTGGCGGTGGTGGGGGAAGGTTAGAGGTGGGGGTGGGGAAGGTTAGTGGTATTGGTGGGGAAGGTTAGTGGTGGTGGTGGGGAAGGTTAGTGGTGGTGGTGGGGAAGGTTAGTGGCGTGGTGGGGAAGGTCAGTGGTGGTGGTGGGGAAGGTTAGTGGTGGTGGTGGGGAAGGTTAGTGGCGGTGGTGGGGGAAGGTTAGAGGTGGGGGTGGAGAAGGTTAGTGGTAATGGTAGGGAAGGTTAGTGGTGGTGGTGGGGAAGGTTAGTGGTGGTGGTGGGGAAGGTTAGTGGAGTGGTGGGGAAGGTTAGTGGTGGTGATGGAGAAGGTTAATGGTGGTGTTGGGGAAGGTTAGGGGTTGTGGTGGGGAAGGTTAGGGGTTGTGGTGGGGAAGGTTAGTGGTGATGGTGGGGAAGGTTAGTGGTGGTGGTGGGGAAGGTTATTGGTGGTGCTTGGGAAGGTTAGTGGTGGTGGTGAGGAAGGTTAGTGGTGTGGTGGGGAAGGTTAGTGGTGGTGGTGGGGAAGGTTAGTAGTGGTGGTGGTGGGGAGGGTTAGTAGTGGAGGTGGTGGGGAAGGTTAGTGGTGATGGTGGGGAAGGTTAGTGGTGGTGGTGGGGAAGGTTAGTGGCGTGGTGAAGAATGTTAGTGGCGTGGTGGGGAAGGTTAGTGGTGGTGGTGTTGGGGAAGGTTAGTGGTAATGGTGGGGAAGGTTAATGGTGGTGGTGGGGAAGGTTAGTGGCAGTGGTGGTGAAGGTTAGTGGTGGTGGTGGGGAAGGTTAGTTGCGTGGTGGGGAAGGTTAGTGGTTGTGGTGGGGAAGGTTAGTGGTGGTGCTGGGGAAGGTTAGGGGTTGTAGTGGGGAAGGTTAGTGGTGGTTGTGTGGAAGGTTAGTTTTGGTGGTGGTGGGGAAGGTTAGTGGTGGTGGTGGGGAAGGTTAGTGGTGGTGGTGAGGAAGGTTAGTGGCGTGGTGGGAAAGGTTAGTAGTGGTGGTGGGGAAGGTTAGTGGTGGTGGTGAGGAAGGTTAGTGGTGGTGGTGGGGAAGGTTGGTGGTGGTGGTGGGGAAGGTTAGTGGTAGTGGTAGGGAAGGTTAGTGGCGTGGTGGGGAAGGTTAGTAGTGGTGGTGGGGAAGGTTAGTGGTAGTGGTGGGGAAGGTTAGTCGTGGTGGTGGGGAAGGTTAGTGGTAATGGTGGGGAAGGCTAGTGGTGTGGTGGAGAAGGCTAGTATTGGTGGTGGGGAAGGTTAGTGGTGGTGGTGGGGAAGGTTAGTGGTGGTGGTGGTGGGGAAGGTTAGTAGTGGTGGTGGGGAAGGTTAGTAGTGGTGGTGGTGGGGAAGGTTAGTGGCGTAGTGGGGAAGGTTAGTGACGTGGTGGGGAAGGTTAGTGGTGGTGGTGGGGAAGGTTAGTGGTGGTGGTGGAGAAGGTTAGTGGAGTGGTGGGGATGGTTAGTGGTGGTGGTGGGGAAGGTTAATGGTGGTGGTGGGGAAGGTTAGGGGTTGTGGTGGGGAAGGTTAGGGGTTGTGGTGGGGAAGGTTAGTGGTGATGGTTGGGAAGGTTAGTGGTGGTGGTGGGGAAGGTTATTGGTGGTGCTTGGGAAGGTTAGTGGTGGTGGTGAGGAAGGTTAGTGGCGTGGTGGGGAAGGTTAGTGGTGGTGGTGGGGAAGTTAGTAGTGGTGGTGGTGGGGAGGGATAGTAGTGGAGGTGGTGGGGAAGGTTAGTGGTGATGGTGGGGAAGGTTAGTGGTGGTGGTGGGGAAGGTTAGTGGCGTGGTGAGGAATGTTAGTGGCGTGGTGGGGAAGGTTAGTGGTGGTGGTGTTGGGGAAGGTTAGTGTAGTGGTGGGGAAGGTTAATGGTGGTGGTGGTGAAGGTTAGTGGCAGTGGTGGTGAAGGTTAGTGGTGGTGATGGGGAAGGTTAGTTGCGTGGTGGGGAAGGTTAGTGGTTGTGGTGGGGAAGGTTAGTGGTGGTGGTGGGGAAGGTTAGGGGTTGTAGTGGGGAAGGTTAGTGGTGGTGGTGTGGAAGGCTAGTTTTGGTGGTGGTGGGGAAGGTTAGTGGTGGTGGTGGGGAAGGTTAGTGGTGGTGGTGAGGAAGGTTAGTGGCGTGATGGGAAAGGTTAGTAGTGGTGGTGGGGAAGGTTAGTGGTGATGGTGGTGGTGGTGAGGAAGGTTGGTGGTGGTGGTGGGGAAGGTTAGTGGTAGTGTAAGGGAAGGTTAGTGGCGTGGTGGGGAAGGTTAGTGGTAGTGGTGGGGAAGGTTAGTGATAGTTTTGGGGAAGGCTAGTGGTGGTTGTCGGGAAGGTTAGTGGTGGTGGGGAACGTTAGTGGTAGTGGTGGTCAAGGTTAGTGGCGTGGTGGGGAAGGTTAGTAGTGGTGGTGGGGAAGGTTAGTGGTAGTGGTGGGGAAGGTTAGTCGTGGTGGTGGGGAAGGTTAGTGGTAATGGTGGGGAAGGCTATTGGCGTGGTGGAGAAGGCTAGTATTGGTGGTGGGGAAGGTTAGTGGTGGTGGTGGGGAAGGTTAGTGGTGGTGGTGGGGAAGGTTAGTGGTGGTGGTGGGGAAGGTTAGTGGTGGTGGTTGGAAAGGTTAGTGGTAGTGGTGTGGAAGGTTAGAGGTGATGGTGGGGAAGGTTTGTGGGTGGGGAAGGTATGTGGTTGTGGGGAAGATTAGTGGCGGTGGTGTCGAAGGTTAATGGTGGTGATGGGGAAGGTTAGTGGTGGTGGTGGGGAGGGTTAGTGGTGGTGGTGGGGAATGTTAGTGGTAGTGGTGGGGAAGGTTAGTGGCGTGGTGGAGAAGGTTAGTGGCGTGGTGGGGAAGGTTTGTGGTGGTGATGGGGAAGGTTAGTGGTGGTGGTGGAGAAGGTTAGTGGTGGTGGTGCGGAAGGGTAGTGGAGTGGTGGGGAAGGTTAATGGTGGTGGTTGGGAAGGTTAGTGGTAGTGGTTGGGAAGGTTAGTGGTGGTGGTTGGGAAGGTTAGTGGTGGTGGTTGGGAAGGTTAGTGGTAGTGGTTGGGAAGATTAGTGTTAGTGATGGGGAAGGTTAGAGGTGATGGTGGGGAAGGTTTGTGGGTTGGGAAGGTTTGTGGTTGTGGGGAAGATTAGTGGCGGTGGTGTCGAAGGTTAATGGTGGTGATGGGGAAGGTTAGTGGTGGTGTTGGTGAAGGACAGTGGTGGTGGTGGGGAAGGTTAGTGTTGGTGGTGGGGAAAGTTAGTGGATGTGGTGGGGAAGGTTAGTGGTGGTGGTGGAGAAGGTTAGTGGTGGTGGTGGGTAAGGTTAGTGGTGGTGGTGCGGAAGGCTAGTGGCGTGGTGGGGAAGGTTAGTGGTAGTAGTGGGGAAGGTTAGTGATGGTTGTGGGGAAGGTTAGAGGTAGTAGTGGGGAAGGTTAGTGATGGTAGTTGGGAAGGTTGGTGGTGGTGGTGGGGAAGGCTAGTGGTGGTGGTGGGGAAGGTTAGTAGTGGTGGTTGGTAAGGTTAGTGGTGGTGGTGGAGAAGGCTAGTGGCGTTGTGGGGAAGGTTAGTGGTGGTGATTGGGAAGGGTAGTGGTGGTGGGTGGGGAAGGCTAGAGGTAGTAGTGGGGAAGGTTGGTGATGGTAGTGGGGAAGATTAGAGGTAGTAGTGGGGAAGGTTAGTGATGGTGGTGGGGAAGATTAGGGGTAGTGGTGAGGAAGGTTAGCGATGGTGGTGGTGAAGGTTAGTGGCGTGGTGGGGAAGTTTAGTGGTCGTGGTGGGGAAGGTTAGTGGTGGTGGTAGGGGAAGGTTAGTGGTGGTGGTGGGGAAGGTTAGTGGTGGTGGTAGGGAAGGTTAGTGGTGATGGTGGGGAAGGTTAGTGGCGTGGTGGGGAAGGTTAGTGGTTGTGTTGGGGGAGGTTAGTGGTAGTGGTGGGGAAGATTAGTGGTGGTGGTGAGGAAGGTTAGTGGTGGTGGTGGGGAAGGTTAGTGGTGGTGGTGGGGAAGGTTAGGTGTTGTAGTGGGGAAGGTTAATGGTGGTGGTGTGGAAGGTTAGTTTTGGTGGTTGTGGGGAAGGTTAGTTTTGGTGGTTGTGGGGAATGTTAGTGGTGGTGGTGGGGAAGGTTGGTGGTGGTGGTGGGGAAGGTTGGTGGTGGTGGTGGGGAAGGTTAGTGGTAGTGGTAGGGAATGTTAGTGGCGTGGTGGGGAAGGTTAGTAGTGTTGGTGGGGAAGGTTAGTGGTTGTGGTGGTGGTGGTGAGGAAGGTTAGTGGTGGTGGTGGGGAAGGTTGGTGGTGGTGGTGGGGAAGGTTGGTGGTGGTGGTGGGGAAGGTTAGTGGCGTGGTGGGGAAGGTTAGTAGTGTTGGTGGGGAAGGTTAGTGGTTGTGGTGGTGGTGGTGAGGAAGGTTAGTGGTGGTGGTGGGGAAGGTTGGTGGTGGTGGTGGGGAAGGTTGGTGGTGGTGGTGGGGAAGGTTAGTGGTAGTGGTAGGGAATGTTAGTGGCGTGGTGGGGAAGGTTAGTAGTGGTGGTGGGGAAGGTTAGTGGTAGTGGTGGGGAAGGTTAGTGGTGGTGGGGAAGATTAGTGGTGGTTGTGGGGAAGGTTAGTGGTAGTGGTAGGGAAAGGTTAGTGGTGGTGGTGGGGAAGGTTAGTGGTGGTGGTGGGGAAGGTTAGTGGTAGTGGTAGGGAAAGGTTAGTGGTGGTGGTGGGGAAGGTTAGTGGTGGTGGTGGGGAAGGTTAGTGGTAGTGGTAGGGAAAGGTTAGTGGTGGTGGTGGGGAAGGTTAGTGGTGGTGGTGGGGAAGGTTAGTGGTGCTGGTAGGGAAGGTTAGTGGCGGTGGTGGGGAAGGTTAGTGGTAGTGGCAGGGAAAGGTTATTGGTGATGGTGGGGAAGGTCAGTGGTGGTGGTGGAGAAGGTTAGTGGTGGTGGTAGTGAAGGTTAGTGGTGGTGGTGGAGAAGGTTAGTGGTGGTGGTGGAGAAGGTTAGTGGTGGTGGCCAACCTACCTGGAGTCTACCTGGAGGGCCTTCCGGGGATCGATGCCCCAGCGGACCGGTCCACGACCAGGCCTCCAGGTGGATCAGGGCGTGATCAACGAGGCTGTTACTGCTCACCGCACGCAATCGTACGTACGAACCATAGCCCGGCTGATCCGGCACCGTCTTTAGGTATCTGTCCAGCTCCCTCTTGAAGACAACCAGGGGTCTTCCCGTAATGCACCTTATTGCTGGTGGGAGGCTGTTGAGTAGTCTTGGGCCCCGGACACTTATTGTGTTTTCTCTTAGTGTACCAGTGACGCCCCTACTTTTCACTGGGGTTGTGTTGCGTCGCCTGCCAAGTCTTTTGCTTTCGTGTGGAGTGATTGCTGTGTGCATATTAGGGACCAGTCCCTCCAGAATCTTCCAGGTGTAGATTATGATATATCTCTCTCGCCAGGGCTCTATTGAGTACAAGTCAAGTGCTTCCAGGCGCTCCCAGTAGTTATGGTGTTTGATGGAACTTATATGTGCAGTTAAGGTTCTCTGTACATTCTCTAGTTCTGCAATTTCACCTGCCTTGGATGGGGATGTTAATGTACAGCAGTATTCCAGTCTAGAGAGAATAAGTGATTTAAAAAGGATCATCATTGGCTTAGCATTTTTTGTTCTGAATGTTCTCATTATCCATCCTGTCAGTTTCCTAGCAGATGTGATAGTGGCATTGTTGTGTTCCTTGAAAGTGAGGTCTTTGGACATTACCACACCCAGGTCCTTCACATTACTTTTCCGCTCTATTGTGTGATTGGAGTTTGTAGTATACTCAGTCCTAGTTATTATTTCCTCCAGTTTTCCATAGCGGAGTAGTTGGAATTTATCTTCATTGAACATAATATTGTTCTCTGTTGCTCAATGGAAAACTTGGTTTATATCTTCTTGGAGCTTTGCCGTGGATGATACTTTCATGCAGATCCTAGTATCGTCTGCAAAAGATGATACAGTGCTGTGGTTTACATCTCTGTCTATGTCTGATTTGAGAATAAGGAACAGGATAGGTGTGAGTACTGTGCCTTGTGGGACGGAGCTCTTCACTATGTCAGCATCTGATTTAACTCTGTTTACTACTACTCTTTGTGTGCGATTGGTTAGAAAGTTGAAGATCCATTTGCCTACTTTGCCGGTTATCCCTTTAGCACGCATTTTGTGTGCTATTACACCATGGTCGCACTTGTCAAAGGCTTTTGCAAAGCCTGTGTTTACCACATCTGCATTCTGTTTGTTTTCCAGTGCATCTAGGACCATATCATAGTGGTCTAGCAGTTGCGAGAGGCAGGAGCGACCTGCTCCGAAACCATGTTGCCCTGGGTTGTGCAATTTTTGGGAGTCCAGGGGGTTTGCTATCCTGCTTCTTAGAACTCTTTCAAAGATTTTTATGATGTGGGACGTTAAAGCTATTGGTCTATAGTTCTTAGCTACTGCTTTGCTGCCACCTTTATGGAGTGGGGCTATATCTGTTGATTTTAGTGATTGGAATCTCGCCTGTGTCTAAGCTCCTTCTCCATAGCATACTTAGGACCCGTGAGAGGGGTTTCTTGAAGTTTTTAATGAACACCGAGTTCCACGAGTCTGGGCCTGGGGCTGAGTGCAATGGCTTTCTCAAAGTCTAGTGGAGTTAGGGTTATGTCATAAATCTGGCCTACATTGGCAGGGTTTTGAGGCTCAGTCATGAAAAAATTGTTTGGATTGCTTATCTTTAAACTGGTTAGTGGCTCACTGAACACTGAGTCATACTGCAATTTCAGTATCTCGCTCATTTGTTTGTTGTCGTCTGTGTAGGATCCGTCTTGTCTGAGCAGGGGCCCTATACTAGAAGTGGTTTTTGACTTGTTTTTGGCATTTGAAAAAAAAAAAACATTTCGATTTTCTTTCAATTTCATTAATCGCTTTTAGCTCCTCTTGTCTCTCCTGGATCCTGTATGAGCCCTTCAACTTTAGCTCAATATTTTCCACTTCCCTGGTTAGCACTTCCTTCCGTGTATCAGATAATCTGGCATTCTTGGGGAGCTCAATGATTCTTCGTCTTCTCCTGTAGAGGGAGCGTCTCTCTCCAGTTTACTTCTTCTTTTGTCTTATAGGAATATACCTTGAACATACTTCAGCTTCCAGGAGGGTGATCTTTTCGAGGCATTGGTTAGGGTCCATGTAATTTAAGATATCCTCCCAGCATGTTTCATTTTGGGCATAGTTTACCTGATCCCAGATGATGTTCTTGTTGTTGAAGTTGAATTTGGTAAAGATACCCTCATAGCTGTATGCATCTTGCCGATCAGCACTCCTGTGCATGCAAGTCTGAACTTCGATTAGATTGTGATCAGAATTTGTTATTTTTGATATTGTTATATTCCTTACCAGGTCCTCATTATTTGTGAAAATAAGGTCCAGTGTGTTATCCAGTCTTGTTGGCTCCACTATCTGCTGACTTAGAGTGTGTTTGTTGCAGAAATTCAGCAGCTCCTGTGTGTGTGACTTTTCATCTGATCTGCCTCCAGGGATTATTTCTGCTACAACATTATTTGCTATATTCTTCCATTTTGTGTGTCTTAGATTGAAGCCACCAAGCAGCAAGATGTTTGGGGATGGGCCTGGAAAATTATCCAGACAGGAGTCAATTTTTGACAGTTGTTCTTTGAACTGTTGGGAAGTTGCATCTGGCAGATTATATACAAGTACAATGACTAAGTTTTGGTTCTCGATTTTTATTGTCAGAACTTCAACTACATCATTTGTGGTGTTCCGTATCTCTGCAAATGAGAGACTCTTTGACATACAGGCCAACCCTCCCTTGTTGCCTCATCATCCTGTTGCATCTGAAAAGGTTGTATCCAGGTATCCATATTTCACTGCCAAAGTAATCTTTAGCGTGGGTCTCTGTGAAGGCTGCAAACAGTGCATTTGACTTCCCTAGAAGTCCACTAATGAAAGGTATTTTGTTGTTGGTGGATGGCTTAAGGTCCTGTATATTAGCAAATATAAATGAGGTTGTGTTACATGTTTGTTGGGGGGATTTTGTTGTTGGCATCAGTAGCTGTGAGTCCAGAGGGGCCACTGGCTGCGCCTCCAGTCCAACAAGGCTCCAAGGTGGTGGACTATTTTGGTTATTTCTTCCCATTTTCTTTCTTCGTTTCCTACCACTAAAAAATCACTTGGGGTGGAGTTGTCATAACTACCATAACTACTATGATTTGTTGTATGGGGTGTGTGCTTCCTGGTCCCTTTTAGATGATATGCAGTGCAATTGTTATTGTAACATTGTTTTTCAAGGACTGAAGACTGACACATCTCCGGGTGGAAGTATTTACAAGAGGTAGAACGACACACTTCCCTAGACAGCAGGTCACGGCATTTTTTTGGGATGCTCAAAGTTGCATGTCCCATTCGTTATCCCTGATATTCCGTGTTTACAGATGCCCCGAACATGAATTTGCACCATTTTGTTTTTGGCTGGGTACAATTCGTGCTGGATGTGTTCCTAATCTGTGCTGGCCCTAGAGCTACACTACAGTCCTACATAGCCAAACCAGAGACACCACCATCTGTTGTCATGGTACTAACATTTTTCCTGGAAGAGGACTCCCATACTACATCTGTACTAGAGGCTATGACTGTGATGGCTGCAGAAGAGTCTACCCCAAAGAGGGCTCCTCTACTATATCTGCACTAGGGGCTATGGCGTTGGTGGCTGTGGAGGAGTCTTTTAACTAAATCCGGATTTTAACAATTTCTGGGGGCTGGGTCTGGGTCAGCCCTAAGGTTGGGGACTGAGCTAGCTGGTTTTTTTTTTTTTTGTTTCCTTTGTTTTTGCCAGTGGATATCTGCTTATTTTTGGGTCAGTCGTTGTAGACTGGGCATTCTGTGTGTTAGACTCCACTCCTCTCCGATCTTCCCATGCTCTATATATTCCAGGTAGACTATTCAATAGTTCCTCCTTTTTTTCGTGTTTATTGTTTATTAACCTCCTGAGTGCTTTCCTGATATCTGTCCAGAGTTCCACATCCCTGTTGCAGACCCAGAAACGCCTATCTAGATAGATGTCATTTTTGGTTGCAGTGTTTATTCTTGGTGGGGAAGGTTAGTGATGGTGGTGGGGAACGTTAGTGGTAGTGGTGGGGAAGGTTAGTGGCGTGGTGGGAAAGGTTAATGGTGGTGGTGAAGGTTAGTGGTGGTGGTGCAAAGGTCAGTGTCGGTAGTGCGAAAGGTTAGTAGTGGTGATGGTGGGGAAGGTAAGTGGCGTGAATGGGAAGGTTAGTGATGGTGGTGTCATAATTAGAATGAAGGATGGAAGGAAGGGTGGTGGTGGTTTCATTACTAAAGTGAAGGATAGTAGGGAGGGTGATGACAGTGTCATCACTACAGTGAAGGATGGTAGGGAGGGTGATGATAGTGTCATCACTACAGTGAAGGATGGTAGGGAGGATGATGATAGTGTCATCACCAGAGAGAAGGATGGTAGGGAGGGTGATGATAGTGTCATCACTACAGTGAAGGATGGTAGGGAGGATGATGATAGTGTCATCACCAGAGAGAAGGATGGTAGGGAGGGTGATGATAGTGTCATCACTACAGTGAAGGATAGTAGGGAGGGTGATGACAGTGTCATCACTACAGTGAAGGATGGTAGGGAGGGTGATGATAGTGTCATCACTACAGTGAAGGATGGTAGGGAGGGTGATGATAGTGTCATCACTACAGTGAAGGATGGTATGGAGGGTGATGATAGTGTCATCACTACAGTATAGCAGCACTGACAGTCTCTGATCATAATTAAGATAACACTATTTGATGTAGCGACTACTGGTGCATGACACCGTGTATCACGATGGTAGTGTATGACACCGTGTATGATGAATATAGTGTATGACATCGTTGTCATGATTGTAGTACATGACACCGTGTATCATGGTGATAGTGTATGGCACCGTGTGTCGTGGTGGTAGTGTATGACAACGTGTATCATAATGGTAGTGTATGACAGCGTGTATCACGGTGGTAGTGTATGACACCGTGTATCACGGTGGTAGTGTATGACACCGTGTATCATGGTGATAGTATATGACACCGTGTATCATGGTGGTAGTGTATGTAACCGTGTATCACGGTGGTAGTGTATGACACCGTGTATCACGGTGGTAGTGCATGACGCCGTGTAACATGGTGGTAGTGTATGACACCGTATATCATGGTGATAGTGTATGAAACCGTGTATCGGGATGGTAGTGTATGACACCTTGTATCATGATGGTAGTGTATGACACCGTGTATCATGGTGGTAGTGTATGACACTGTGTATCACGGTGGTAGTGTATGACACCGTGTATCATGGTGGTAGTGTATGACACCGTGTATCATAATGGTAGTGTATGAGACTGTGTATCATTGTGGTAGTGTATGACACCGTGTATCATGGTGGTAGTGTATGACACCGTGTATCATCATTGTAGTGTATGACACCGTGTATCATGATGGTAGTGCATGACACCGTGTATCATGGTGGTAGTGTATGACACCGTGTATCATGATGGTAGTGTATGACACCGTGTATCATGATGGTAGTGTATGACACCGTATATCATGACTGTAGTGTACAACACCGTGTATCATGATGGTAGTGTATCACACCTGTATCATGATGGTAGTGTATGACACCGTGTATCATGGTGGTAGTGTATGACACTGTGTATCACGGTGGTAGTGTATGACACCGTGTATCATGATGGTAGTGTATGACACCGTGTATCACGGTGGTAGTGTATGACACCGTGTATCATGATGGTAGTGTATAACACCGTGTATCATGGTGGTAGTGTATGATACCGTGTATCATAATGGTAGTGTATGACACCGTGTATCATTGTGGTAGCGTATGACACTGTGTATCATGGTGGTAGTGTATGACACCGTGTATCATTGTGGTAGTGTATGACACTGTGTATCATGGTGGTAGTGTATGACACCGTATATCATTGCGGTAGTGTATGAAACAGTGTATCATGATGGTAGTGTATGACACCATGCATCATGATGGTTGTGTATGACACCGTGTATCATCATTGTAGTGTATGACACCGTATATCATGATTGTAGTGTACAACACCGTGTATCATGATGGAGGTGTATGACACCGTGTATCATGATTGTAGTGTACAACACCGTATATCATGATGGTAGTGTATGACACCGTGTATCATTATTGTAGTGTATGATACCATGTATAAGAACATAAGAAAGAAGGAACACTGCAACAGGCCTACTGACCCATGCAGAGCAGGGCCATGTCCCCCCCAGGATTAGCCCAATTACCCTCCCCCCGGATTAGCCTAATGACCCACCCAGTCTGGTCACCTCCATTCAAGGAGCACAGCACCAGACCCAGCAGCACAAGCTAGTCAGGTCCAACTCACACCCACCCACACCCACTCATATATTTATCTAATTTAAAACTACACAACGTTTTAGCCTCAATAACTGTACTCGGGAGTTTGTTCCACTCATCCACAACTCTATTACCAAACCAGTGCTTTCCTATATCCTTCCTGAATCTGAATTTTTCCAACTTGAAACCATTGATGCGAGTCCTGTCCTGGCTGGAAATTTTCAGCACGCTATTTACATTCCCCTTTATTTATTCCTGTTTTCCATTTATACACCTCGATCATATCCCCCCTAATTCTACGCCTTTCGAGAGAGTGCAGATTCAGGGCCCTCAGTCTATCCTCATAGGGAAGATTTCTGATACATGGGATCATCTTTGTCATCCTCCTTTGTACGTTTTCCAGAGCATTTATAGCCATTCTGCAATTCGGTGACCAGAACTGAGCAGCATAGTCTAAATGAGGCCTAACCAAGGATATATAGAGTTGAAGAACAACCTGAGGACTTCTATTATTTATACTTCTAGATATGAAGCCAAGAATTCTGTTAGCTTTGTTGCGAACACTAATGCACTGTTGTCTTGGTTTTAGATTACTGCAAACCAGAACTCCTAAATCCTTTTCGCAATCAGTAGTATTAAGATCTACATTATTTAGTTGATATGTGGCATGGTTATTTACCTGTCCAACATTTAGAACTTTGCATTTGTCAATATTAAACTGCATCTGCCACTTCTCTGACCATTGCATCAGTCTATTCAAATCATCCTGGAGTGCTCTAGTGTCCTCATTGGAATGAATTGGACTGCCTATTTTAGTGTCATCAGCAAATTTTCTTATGTCGCTATTTATTCCCTCATCTATGTCGTTTATGTAAATTGTGAACAACAACGGGCCCAACGCTGACCCCTGAGGAACACCGCTTGTGACGTGCCCCCATTCTGATTTCTCCCCATTCATACAAACTCTCTGCTGTCTATTTGTCAGCCATGCCTCTACCCAGGAAAAAATTTCTCCTCCTATTCCGTGTGCCTTAAGTTTCCTCAATAGCCTCTGATGTGGAACTCTGTCGAAAGCCTTACTGAAGTCCATATACACAATATCATATTCATTACCATGATCTACCTCCTCAAACACCTTAGTGAAAAAAGTTAGTAAATTCGTAAGACAGGAACGCCCCTTTGTAAAACCGTGTTGAGATTCATTAATCAATCTGTGCCTATCAAGATGGCTACGAATTGCTTCGGCAATTATAGATTCCATAAATTTTCCCACTATGGAGGTAAGGCTTATTGGTCTATAGTTCGAAGCCAAGGACCTGTCACCTGCCTTGTAAATAGATATTACATTTGCCATTTTCCACTTTTCAGGCACTATGCCAGTTTGTAGTGATATGTTAAAAAGATTAGCCAAAGGTATACTAAGTTCCTCTTTACATTCCTTTAACACCCTTGCAAACAGTTCATCAGGGCCTGGGGATTTGTTAGGTTTCAGTTTCTCTATTTGTCTGAGGACCATGTCACTACTTACCGCAATCGTGCATAGTTTATTATCATCCTGTTCTACATAATCTATTATTTCAGGAGTATCGCTAGTTTTTTCCTGGGTGAAAACTGAGAGGAAGTAGGTGTTGAGAATTTCACACATATCCTTATCACTGTCAGTGATCTGACCAGAGTTACTTTTAAGTGGGCCAATCTTGTCCCTAATCTTACTTCTGTATACCTGAAAGAACCCTTTTGGGTTAGTCTTTGAATCCTTTGCGACCTTAGCCTCATAATCCCTTTTTGCTTTTCTTATTCCTTTCTTTATTTCTCTCTGTAATTGAATATATTGATTTCTTAATTGCCCATCCCCTCTTTTGATACGCCTATATATGCCTCTCTTTTGACCAATGAGATGTTTTAATCTATTGTTCATCCATTTGGGATAATTTTTGTTAGATCTAATTTCCCTACTTGGAACAAAAGTTGTCTGGGCGGCTAGAACTATGCTCTGAAAGACGTCATATTGGCAACCAAGATCACCTACCTGACCCATAGTCAGGACATCCCAGTTTAGTCCACCCAGGTAATTTTTCAGTCCCATGAAGTCGGCCAAGCGAAAATCTGGGACAGAGATTTGATTGCAGTTATCTGGGTAATTCCATGATATATTGAAACTAAGTGATTTGTGATCACTTTCCCCAAGCTCATCATTAACCTCAAGATTATTAATTAGTGAATCTTTGTTGGCAAGAACAAAGTCAAGCAGATTATTTCCTCTAGTTGGTTCTGTCACAACCTGTTCTAAAAAGCAATCCTGAACCCTATCAAGAAAGTCACTAGACTCAAAATTTTCTGTCATACTGTTCCAATCAATTTGTCTAAAGTTAAAATCTCCCATTATCACAACATTTTCATATCTAGATGCCTTATGAATTTCATCCCATAACAGCTTACTGCACTCCCTATCAAGGTTTGGGGGCCTATAAATCACACCCACAATTAATCTGTCACGTCCTTACAAGTAATCTTAGCTCATCTATCTTATTTCTTAGACTCCTACTATTTGTAAAGTAAACCATAAACACTCTCTGTTTGTTGATCAATTGATTTGCCATTACTAGCAACTTTATTTTGAATATTGTCTTTTAAACATATCCCTGAGGTATCCCGGTAATAACTGCTGTTTTTAACCCTAATGCTGCAGCCTGATTGTTTCCCACAAACACCCATACCTCTAAAATCTATCAGTTTAAATTCCTGGACAAGTCATCAATTACCCTCTCAATCGAATTGGTGGTAGTGTATGACACCGTGTATCATGATTGTAGTGTATGACACCGTGTATGATGATGGTAGTGTATGACATCGTGTATCATGATGGTAGTGTATGACACCGTGTATCATGATTGTAGTGTATGACACCGTGTATCATGATGGTAGTGTATGACACCGTGTATCATGATTGTAGTGTATGACACCGTGTATCATGATTGTAGTGTATGACACCGTGTATCATGATGGTAGTGTATGACACCGTGTATCATGATGGTAGTGTATGACACCGTGTATCATGATGGTAGTGTATGACACCGTGTATCATGATGGTAGTGTATGACACCGTGTATCTGTTTAATGAGATTATTTTGGTGATGCTGAAAGCGAGGTTCAATTATAGACGTCTTCGGAGGCTTCTTAGTTTATTTGCCAATGTCTTGGTGGGTACACAGGCTTGTGTGTTGTGCTCATGGCCCGGTAGGGCCATGCTCACGAGGGAGAGAGCTAGTAGGCCTTGACTGCTGCTGGGTCGCTGAGTGAGTGAGCGAGTGGGAGAGTGAGTGGGACCAGCGTCCCACTGACTTTGGGCTGGCCTGGAGAGGGCAGCACCTTAGTGCCACGAAAAATTAACTAAGCTGGCAGACAGCATAGGCTGTCTGTGCTGATAGTACAGGCTGTCTACATTTGCTTGGCCATGCACCTCGCGCCGTCCCGACACGACAATACTTGTGGGCTCGTAGGTGCAAAAGAATTACTTACACTAGCTACCCCAGAGAGGGACTATCATATTGAGCCTTAACAGTCGTCTCGACTGACTGCAGCCATGGCTGTAACCTATTCGAACGACCGTCAGAAAGAAGGGTCGGGAATTGACGATTAGCCGACATACTAGTAGTCGAGACTTGAGCCACGACTTGACCAACTGTCAAGGAGGCTTCGCCCTCCTGCCACGTGATCACGCCGGCTGAGGCACCATTGCCAGCATCAGCATGAACTGGACTAACTTTACGGCCACTGCGTGTCTTAGTCATGATGTCAGTTGTTCAAACGCAAAGCAGGTCATGAAGAGGGTAAACCGATCAGAGCAAGAAATGGTATGCACTGGATACAATTCATCACGGAGTCAGAGAGTATCCTGATGTCGTGTCTGCACGTTTCAGCATCCAGACACAGGTACAAGCAGGATTTGGCCGACATTTCCCAAATTTCTTCGACCCCACGCCACAGTGTCCCACGCTGTTTCTCAAGTCACGTGTTCAGCATCACTTGTATGTTCTGCTGTTGTTGTTCAGCTCAGCACAGCTATTTTAGCAAGCCAGAGGTGAGTTTTGTGGCGATTTCTGCGTCCAGTGTGCATGTCTCCGTGTTTGTGGGAGAGGAGGAAGTGGCCGTTCCTTGCCTCGCCCACGCTCGCCCTGCTGTACATTCACACCTCACCAGTCTCTTCAGAGGCATGGGTTCGTATCCCACCGCTGCCTCCAATGTTTAATGAGATTATTTTGGTGATGCTGAAAGCGAGGTTCAATTATAGACGTCTTCGGAGGCTTCTTAGTTTATTTGCCAATGTCTTGGTGGGTACACAGGCTTGTGTGTTGTGCCAATGGCCCGGTAGGGCCATGCTCACGAGGGAGAGAGCTAGTAGGCCTTGTTGACTGCTGCTGGGCCACTGAGTGAGTGAGCGAGTGGGAGAGTGAGTGGGACCAGCGTCCCACTGACTTTGGGCTGGACTGGAGAGGGCAGCACCTTAGTGCCGCGAAAAATGAACTAAGCTGGCAGACAGCATAGGCTGTCTGTGCTGACAGTACAGGCTGTCTACATTTCATGACTGTAGTGTACGACACCGTGTATCATGATTGTAGCATATGACACCATGTATGATGATTGTAGCATATGACACCATGTATGATGACTGTAGTGTATGACACCGTGTATGATGATTGTAGTGTATGACATCGTGTATCATGATTGTAGTGTATGACACCGTGTATCATGATTGTAATGTATGACACAGTGTATCGTGATTGTAGTGTATGACACCGTGTATCATGATTGTAATGTATGACACTGTGTATGATCATTGTAGTGTATGACCATGTATCATGATTGTAGTGTATGACACCGTGTATCATGATGGTAGTGTATGACACCGTGTATCATGATTGTAGTGTATGACACTGCGTATCATGATTGTAGTGTATGACACCATGTATCATGATTGTAGCGCATGACACCATGTATCATGATTGTAGTGTATGGCACCGTGTATCATGATTGTAGTGTATGACACCGTGTATCATGATGGTAGTGTATGACACCGTGTATCATGATTGTAGTGTATGACACCGTGTATGATTATTGTAGTGTATGACACCGTGTATGATGATTGTAGTGTATGACACCGTGTATGATGATTGTAGTGTATGACACCGTGTATCATGATTGTAGTGTATGACACCGTGTATCATGATTGAAGTGTATGACACCGTGTATCATGATTGTAGTGTATGAAACCATGTATCATGATTGTAGTGTATGACACCGTGTATCATGATTGTAGTGTATGACACCGTGTATCATGATTGTAGTGTATGACACCGGTATGATGATTGTAGTGTATGACACCGTGTATCATGATTGTAGTGTACGACACCGTGTATCATGATTGTAGTGTATGACACCGTGTATCATGATTGTAGTGTATGACACCGTGCATCGTGATTGTAGTGTATCACACCGTGTATGATGATTTAAGTGTATGACACCGTGTATCATGATTGTAGTGTATGACACCGTGTATCATGATGGTAGTGTATGACACCGTGTATCATGATTGTGGTGTATGACGCGGTGTATCATTGTAGTGTATGACACCGTGTAACATGATTGTATTGTATGACACCGTGTATCATGATTGTATTGTATGACACCGTGTATCATGATTGTAGTGTATGACACCGTGTATAATGATTGTAGTGTATGACACCGTGTATCATGATTGTAGTGTATGACACCGTGTATCATGATTGTAGTGTATGACACCGTGTATCATGATTGTAGTGTATGGCACCGTGTATCATGATTGTAGTGTATGACGCCGTGTATCATGATTGTAGTGTATAACACCGTGTATCATGATTGTAGTGTATGACACCGTGTATCATGATTGTAGTGTATGACACCGTGTATCATGATGGTAGTGTATGACTCCGTGTATCATGATTGTAGTGTATGACACCGTGTATCATGATTGAAGTGGTGTATGACAAAGTGGTTGTGTATGATAGGGTTTTGGTGTATGACGGGGAAGTAGTGTATATCAGGATGGTGCTGAATGACAGAGTGGTGGTATATGACAGGTTGGTGGTGTATGACAGGCTGCTGTAGGACAGGGTGGTGCATGACAGGGTGGTGTATGACAGAGTGGCGTATGACAGGGACGTGTATGACAGGGAAGTGTATAACAGGGTGGTGTATGACAGGGTGGTGAATGGCAGGGTGGAGTGTGACAGGGTGGTGTATGACAGGGTGGTGTATGACGGGGTGGTGTATGACGGGGTGGTGTATCACAGGATGGTGTATGACAGGGTGATGTATGACAGGGTGGTGTATTACAGAGCGGCGTATGACAGGGTGGTGTGTGACAGGATAGTGAATGGCAGGGTGGTGTATGATAGGGTGGTGTATGAGAGGGTGGTGTGTGACAGGGTATTGTATGACAGGGTGATGTATGGCAGGGTGGTGTATGACAGGGTGGTGTATTACAGGGTGGTGTATTACAGGGTGGTGTATGACAGGGTGGTGCATGACAGGGTGGTGTATTACAGAATGGCGTATGACAGGGTGGTGTATGACAGGATGGTAAATGACAGAGTGGTGTATGATAGGGTAGTGTATGATAGGGTTGTGTGTGACAGGGTGGTGTATGACACGGTGGTGTATAACAGGGTGGCGAATGACAGGTTGTTGTATGACAGGGTGGTGTATGACCAGGTGGTGTGTGAGAGGGTGGTGTATGACAGAGTGGTGTATGACAGGGTGGTGTATGACAGGGTGGTGTATGACAGGGTGGTGTATGACATAGTGGCGTATGACAGAGCTGTGTATGACAGGGTGTATGAGAGGTATTGCATGACAGGGTGGTGTATGGCAAGGTGGTGTATGAGAGGGTGTTGTATGAGAGGGTGGTGTATGAGAGGGTGGTGTATCAGAGGGTAGTGAATGACAGGGTGGTGTATGATAGGGTGGTGTACGACAGGGTGGTGTACGACAAGGTGGTGTATGACAGGGTGGTGTAAGACAGGGTGCTGTATGACAGGGTGGTGTATGACAGGTGTATGACAGGTGGTGAATGACATGGTGGTGTATGACAGGGTGGTGTGTGACGGTGGTGTATTACAGGGTTGTGTATTAGAGTGGTGTATGACAGAGTGGTAAGTGACAGGTTGGTAAATGACAGGGTGGTGTATGACAGGGTGGTGTATGACACTGTGGTTTATGACAGGTTGGTGTGTGACAGGATGGTGTATGACAGGATGGTGTATGACAGAGCTGTGTATGACAGGGTGTATGACAGGGTATTGTATGACAAGGTGGTGTATGGCAGGGTGGTGTATGAGAGGGTGGTGTATTACAGGGTGGTGTACGAGAGGGTGGTGTAGGAGAGGGTAGTGAATGTCAGGGTGGTGTATGACAGGGTAGATGTATGACAGGCTGGTGTATGACAGGGTGGTGTAAGGCAAGGTGATGTATGACATGGTGGTGTATGACAGGTGTATGACAGGGTGGTTAATGACAGGGTGGTGCAAGACAGGGTGGAGTATGACAGGGTGGTGTGTGACAGGGTGGTGTATGACAGGGTTGTGTATGACAGAGTGGTGTATGACAGGGTGGTAAGTGAGAGGGTGGTGAACGACAGTGTGCTGAATGAAAGGGTGGTGTATGACAGGGTGGTGTATGAAAAGATGGTGTATGAGAGAGTGGTGTATGACAGGGTGGTGTATGACAGAGCTGTGTATGACAGGGTGTATGACAGGATATTGTACGACAGGGTGGTGTATGGTAGGGTGGTGTATGACAGGGTGATGAATTACAGGGTGGTGTATGAGAGGGTGGTGTATGAGAGGTTAGTGAATGACAGGGTGGTGTATGACAGGGTGGTGTATGGCAGGGTGGAGTATGACAGGGTGGTGTATGATAGGGTGGTGTGTGACAGGGTGGTGCATGACATGGTGGTGCATGAGAGAGTGGTGTATGACAGGGTGGTGTATAAGAGAGTGGTGTATGACAGGGTAGATGTATGACAGGGTGGTGTATGAGAGAGTGGTGTATGACAGGGTGATGTATGGCAGAGGGTGTATGACAAGTGTATGACAGGGTGGTGAATGACAGGGTGGTGTATGACAGGGTGGAGTATGAAAGGGTGGTGTGTGACATGGTGGTGTATGACAGGGTGGTGTATGACAAGGTGGTGTATGACAGGGTGGTGCATGACAGGGTGGTGTATGACAGGGTGGTGTATGACAGAGTGGTGTATAACAGGCTTGTGTATTACAGGGTGGTGTATGACAGAGCTGTGTATGACAGGGTGGTGTATGACAGGGTATTGTACGACAGGGTGGTGTATGACAGAGCTGTGTATGACAGGGTGGTGTATGACATGGTATTGTATGATAGGGTGGTGTATGACAGGGTGGAGTATGAAAGGGTGGTGTGTGACATGGTGGTGTATGACAGGGTGGTGTATGACAGGGTGGTGCATGACAGGGTGGTGTATGACAGAGTGGTGTATGACAGGGTGGTGCATGACAGGGTGGTGTATGACAGGGTGGTGTGTGACAGGGTGGTGTATGACAGGGTTGTACATGACAGCGTGGTGTATGACAGGGTTGTGTATGGCGGAGGTGTGTGACAGGATGGTGTATGACAGGGTGGTGTATGACAGGGTGGTGTACGACAGGGTGGTGTATGACAGAGTGGTGTATGCCATGGTGGTGTATGACAGGGTGGTGTTTGACAGGGTGGTGTATGACCGTGTGGTGTATGACAGGGTTGTATATGATAGGGAGGTGTATGACAGAGTGGTGTATGACGGTAGTGTGTGACAGGGTGGTGTATGACAGGGTGGTGTATGACAGGATGGTGTATGAAAGAGTGGTGTATGACAGGGTGGTGTATGACAGGGTGGTGTATGACAGGATGGAGGTGTATGACAGGATGGTGGTGTATGTCAGAATGGTGGGGTAGGCCAGTATGATGGCGTATGACAGGATAGTGGTGAATAACAGTATGGTTGTGCTTGACAAGGTGTTTGTATATTATAGGATGGGGTGTATGACAGGATAGTGGTGTCTGACAGGATGGTGGTGTATGACATGGTAGTGTATGACATGGTAGTGTATGACAAGGTGGTGGTGTATAACAGGGTGGTGGTGTATGAAAAAGTGGTTGTGTATGATAGGTTTTTGGTGTATGACGGGGAAGTAGTGTATGACAGGATGGTGGTGTATGGCAAAGTGGTTGTGTATGATAGGGTTTTGGTATATGACGGGGAAGTAGTGTATGACAGGATGGTGCTGAATGACAGAGTGGTGGTATATGACAGGTTGGTGGTGTATGACAGGCTGCTGTTGGACAGGGTGGTGCATGACAGGGTGGTGTATGACAGAGTGGCGTATGACAGGGAGGTGTATGACAGAGAGGTGTATAACATGGTGGTGTATGACAGGGTGGTGTATGGCAGCTTGGTGTGTGACAGGGTGCTGTATGACAGGGTGGTGTATGACTGGGTGGTGTATGTCGGGGTGGTGTATGACAGGGTGGCGTATGACAGGGTGGTGTATGACAAGGTGTATTACAGAGCGGCGTATGAGAGGGTGATGAATGACAGGATAATGAATGACAGGGTGGTGTATGATAGGGTGGTGTATGAGAGGGTGGTGTATGTCAGGGCGGTGTATAACAGGGTGGTGTATGACAGGTTGGTGTATGACAGGGTGGTGTATGACAGGGTGGTGTATGACAGGGCAGTGTATGACAAGGTGGTGTATGACAGGGTGGTGCATGCCAGGGTCGTGTATAACGGAGTTGTGTATGAGAGGGTGGTGTATGACAGGATAGTGAATGACAGGGTGGTGTATGATAGGGTGGTGTATGAGACGGTGGTGTATGACAGGGCGGTGTATAACAGGGTGGTGTATGACAGGTTGGTGTATGACAGGGTGGTGTATGACAGGGTGGTGTATGACAGGGCGGTGTATGACAGGGTGGTGTACGACAGGGTGGTGCATGACAGGGTGGTGTATAACAGAGTTGTGTATGACAGGGTGGTGTATGACAGGATGGTGAATGACAGGGTGGTGTATGATAGGGTGGTATATGAGAGGGTGGTGTATGACAGGGCGGTGTATGACAGGGTGGTGTATGACAGGTTGGTGCATGACAGGGTGGTGTATTACAGAGTTGTGTATGACAGGGTGGTGTATGACAGGATGGTGAATGACAGGGTGGTGTATGATAGGGTGGTGTATGACAAGGTTGTGTGTGACAGGGTGGTGTATGACACGGTGGTGTATAACAGGGTGGCGAATGACAGGGTGTTGTATGACAGGGTGGTGTATGACAGGGAGGTGTGTGAGAGCGTGGTGTATGACAGAGTGGTGTATGAGAGGGTGGTGTATGACAGGGTGGTGTATGACAGGGTTGTGTATGACAGAGTGGTGTATGACAGGGTGGTAAGTGACAGGGTGGTGGACGACAGTGTGGTGTGTGACAGGGTTGTGTATGACAGGGTTGTGTATGACAGAGTGGTGTATGACAGGGTGGTAAGTGACAGGGTGGTGAACGACAGTGTGGTGAATGACAGGGTGGTGTATGAAGGTGGTGTATGACAAGATGGTGTATGACGGAGTGGCGTATGGCAGGGTGGTGTATGACAGAGCTGTGTATGACAGGGTGTATGACAGGATATTGTATGACAGGGTGGTGTATGGTAGTGTGGTGTATGACAGGGTGATGTATTACAGAGTGGTGTATGAGAGGGTGGTGTATGGCAGGGTGGTGTATGAGAGGGTGATGTATGATAGGGTGGTGTGTGACAGGGTAGCATGACATGGTGGTGCATGACAGGATGGTGTATAACAGGGTGGTGTATGAGAGAGTGGTGTTTGACAGGGTAGACGTATGACAGGGTGGTGTATGAGAGGGTGGTGCATGGCAGGGTGATGTATGACAGGGGGTGTATGGCAGGTGTATGACAGGGTGGTGTATGACAGGGTGGTGTATGACAAGGTGGAGTATGACAGGGTGGTGTATGACAGAGTGGTGTATAATAGGGTTGTGTATTACAGGGTGGTGTATGACATAGCTGTGTATGACAGGGTGGTGTATGACAGGGTATTGTATGACAGGGTATTGTATGACAGGGTGGTGTATGACAGAGCTGAGTATGACAGGGTGGTGTATGACAGGGTATTGTATGACAGGGTGGTGTATGGCAGGGTTGTGTATGACAGGGTGGTGTATGACAGGGTGGTGCATGACAGAGTGGTGTATGACAGAGTGGTGTATGACAGGGTGGTGCATGACAAGGTGGTGTATGACAGGGTGGTGTGTGACAGGGTGGTGTATGACAGGGTTGTGTATGGCGGAGGTGTGTGACAGGATGGTGTATGACAGGGTGGTGTACGACAGGGTGGTGTATGACAGAGTCGTGTATGACAGGGTGGTGTATGACAGGGTGGTGTTTGACAGGGTGGTGTATGAGAGGGTGGTGTATGACAGGGTTGCATAAGACAGGGTGGTCTATGACAGAGAGGTGTATGACGGTGATGTGTGACAGGGTGGTGTATGACAGGGTAGTGTATGACAGGGTGGTGTATGAAAGGGTGGTGTATGACAGGGTGGTGTATGACAGAGTGGTGTATGAGAGGGTGGTGTATGACAGGGTGGTGTATGAAAGTGTGGTGTATGACAGGGTGGTGTATGACATGGAGGTGTATGACAGGATGGAGGTGTATGACAGGATTTTGGTGTATGTCAGAATGGTGGGGTAGGCCAGTATGATGGCGTATGACAGGATAGTGGTGAATAACAGTATGGTGGTGCTTGACAGGGTGTTTGTATATGATAGGATGGGGTGTATGACAGGATAGTGGTGTATGACAGGATGGTGGTGTATGACATGGTAGTGTATGACAAGGTGGTGGGGTATAACAGGGTGGTGGTGTATGAAAAAGTGGTTGTGTATGATAGGTTTTCGCTGTATGACGGGGAAGTAGTGAATGACAGGATGGTGGTGTATGACAAAGTGGTTGTGTATGATAGGATTTTGGTGTATGACAGGGAAGTAGTGTATGACAGGATGGTGTTGAATGACAGAGTGGTGGTATATGACAGGTTGGTGGTGTATGACAGGCCTCTGTAAGACATGGTGGTGCATGACAGGGTGGTGTATGACAGAGTGGCATATGACAGGGAGGTGTATGACAGGGAGGTGTATAACATGGTGGTGTATGACAGGGTGGTGTATGGCAGGGTGGTGTGAGACAGGGTGGTGTATGACAGGGTGGTTTATGACGGGGTGGTGCATGACGGGGTGGTGTATGACAGGGTGGTGTATGACAGGGTGGTGCATGACAGGGTGGTGTATTACAGAGCGGCGTATGACAGGGTGGTGTATGACAGGATAGTGAATGACAGGGTGGTGTATGATAGATTGGTGAATGAGAGGGTTGCGTGTGACAGGGTATTGTATGACAGGGTGATGTATGGCAGGGTAGTGTACGACAGGGTGGTGTATTACAGGGTGGTGTATTACAGTGTGGTGTATGAGAGGGTGGTGAATGACAGGGTGGTGTATGACAGGGTGGTGTATGAGAGGGTGGTGTATGACAGGCCGGTGTATGACAGGGTGATGTATTAATGGGAGGTGTATGAGAGGGTGGTGTATATGAGGGTAGTGAATGACAGGGTGGTGTATGACAGAGTGGTGTATGGCAGGGTGGTGTATGACAGGGTGGTGTATGATAGGGTGGTGTGTGACATGGTGGTGCATGACATGGTGATGCATGACAGGGTGGTGTATGACAGGGTGGTGTATGACAGAGTGGTGTATGGCAGGGTGGTGTATGACAGGGTGGTGTATGATAGGGTGGTGTATGACAGAGTGGTGTATGACAGGGTGGTGTATGACAGGGTGGTGCATAACAGGGTGGTGTATGAGAGAGTGTTGTATAACAGGGTGGTTTATGACAGGGTGGTGTTTGACAGGGAGGTGTGTGACAGAGCGGTGTATGACAGAGTTGTATATGACAGGGTGGTGAGTATGCCAGGGTGGTGTATGACGGTGGTGTGTGACAGGATGGAGTATGACAGGCTGGTGTATGACAGGGTAGTGTACGACAGGGTGGTGTATGACAGAGTGGTGTATGACAGTCTGGTGTATGACAGGGTGGTGTATGACAGGGTGGTGTGTGGGAGGGTGGTGTATGACAGGGTTGTATATGACAGGGTGGTGTGTATGACAGGGTGGTGTATGACGGTGGTGTGTAACAGGACGGTGTATGACAAGGTTGTGTATGACAGGGTGGTGTACGACAGGGTGGTGTATGACACAGTGGTGTATCACAGGGTGGTGTATGACAGGGTGGTGTATGGCAGGGTTGGGTATGACAGGGTGGTGTATGACTGTTGTATATGACAGGGTGGTGTTTGACAGGGTGGTGTTTGGCGGTGGTGTGTGACAGGGTGGTGTATGACAGGGTGGTGTATGACAGGGTGGTGTATGACAGGGTGGTGTGTGACAGGGTGGTGTATGACAGGGTGGTGTATGACAGGGTGGTGTATGACTGTGGTGTATTCAAGGTGGTGTATTACAGGGTGGTGTATGAGAGGGTTGTATATGAAAGAGTGGTGTATGACAAGGTGGTGTATGACGGTGGTGTGTGACAGGGTGGTGTATGACTGGGTGGTGTATGACAGGGTGGTGTATGACATGGTGGTGTATGACAGGGTGGTGTATGACGGTGGTGTGTGACAGGGTGGTGTATGACAGGGTGGTGTATGACAGGGTGGTGTATGACATTGTGTATGACAGGGTGGTGAATGACGGTGGTGTATGACAGGGTGGTGTACGACAGGGTGGTGTATGACAGGGTGGTGTATGACAGGGTAGATGTATGACAGGAGTATCATGTGGGAGTTCGACAATGTTCACCCATCAGTGACTTTGTCATAGCCACAAAGGATCTTACGGCATCAGCAGGTTTTTATAGATCTTTCATTGCCAATTTTTCTTCCATAGCTGCTCCTCTGAGTTGCTTAAGAAAGATGCTCCTTTTGTTTGGACCTTCCGTCAAGAAAGAGCATTCCAAACTCTAAAAGAAAAGCTAACATCTGCTCCAATTTTGAAATTTCCAGATTTTTCTAAGCCCTTCTATCTGACAACTGATGCTAGTTCAATTGGCATAGGTGCCGTACTAGCTCAGAAGACCGATGGCAAGTACAACGCAGTTGCATTTGCTAGCCGAGTCCTTACGAAGGCTGAAAGTAATTATACAGTAACTGAGCAAGAAGCTTTAGCAATAGTATGGTCTTTAAAGCACTTCCGAGACATTATTTATCAGTACTCTGTTCATGTCTTGACAGACCATGCTCCACTGATACCCTTATTCCAGAACAAACAACCTACTGGAAGGTTAGCCAGATGGACCTTGACTATCCAAGAGTTCAATCCCACCGCTGCCACCATTTATCATGTAAGGGCGTTCCCCACATTATCTGTAATTATACGTACTACCAGCCTACGTGAGTATTACTTTACCCAATCCACGTGTCGAACTCCCACATGATAGGAGGGTGTATGACAGGGTGGTGTAAGAGAGTGTGATGTATGACAGGTTGGTGTATGACAGGTGTATGACAAGGTGGTGAATGACAGGGTGGTGTATGACAGGGTGGTGTATGACAGGGTGGTGTGTGACAGGGTGGTGTATGACAGGGTTATGTACGACAGCGTGGTGAATGTCAGAGTGGTAAGTCAAAGGGTGGTGAATGACAGTGTGGTGTATTACAGGGTGGTGTATGACAGGGTGGTGTATGACAGGGTGGTTTGTGACAGGTTGGCGTATGACAGGATGGTGTATGACAGAGTGGTGTATGACAGGGTGGAGTATGACAGGGTGGTGCTTGACAAGGTGGTGTATGAAAGGATTGTATGACAGGGTGGTGTATTACAGATCTGTGTATGACAGGGTATTGTGTGACAGGGTGGTGTATGGCAGAGTGGTGTATGACTGGGTGGTGTATTACAGGGTGGTGTATGACAGGGTTGTGTATGACAGGGTGGTGAATGACAGGGTGGTGTATGACAGGGTGGCGTATGACAGAGTGGTGTATGACAGAGTAGATGTATGACAGGGTGGTGTATGACAGGGTGGTGTATGACAGGGTGGCGTATGACAGAGTGGTGTATGACAGGGTAGATGTATGACAGGGTGGTGTGTGACAGGGTGGTGTATGACAGGGTTGTGTATGACAGGGTGGTGTATGACAGGGTGGTGTATTACAAGGTGGTGTATTACAGGGTGATGTATGAGAGGGAGGTGCATGACAGGGTGGTGTATGACAGGGTGGTGTGTGACAGGGTGATGTATGACAGGGTTGTATATGACAGGGTGGTGTATGACAGGTTGGTGTATTACAAGGTGGTGTATGACAGAGTGGTGTATGACAGGGAGGTGCATGACAGGGTGGTGTATGACAGGGTGGTGTGTGACAGGGTGATGTATGACAGGGTTGTATATGACAGGGTGGTGTATGACAGGGTCGTGTATGGCGGAGGTGTGTGACAGGATGGTGTATGACAGGGTGGTGAATGACAGGGTGGTGTACGACAGGGTGGTGTATGACAGAGTGGTGTATGACAGGGAGGTGTATGACAGGGTGGTGTTTGATAAGGTGGTGTATGACAGGGTTTTGTATGACTGGGTTGTAAATGACAGGGTGGTGTATGACTGAGTGGTGTGTGACAGGGTGTTGTATGACAGGGTGGAGTATGAGAGAGTTGTGTATGACAGGGTGGTGTATAACAGGGCGATGTATGACAGGGATGATAGGGTGTGTATGACAGGGTGGTGAATGACAGGGTGGTGTATGACAAGGTGGAGTGTGAGAGGGTGGTGTGTGACAGGGTTGTGTATGACAGGGTGGTGTACGAAATGGTGGTGTATGACAGGGTGATGCATGACAGGGTGGATTATGAGAGGGTGCTGTATGACAGAGTGGTGTATGACAGGGTCGTGTATGACAGGGTGGTGTATGACAGCTGTGTATGACAGGGTGGTGTATGACAGGTTATTGTATGACAGGGTGGTGTATGGCAGAGCTGTGTATGACAGGGTGGTGTATGACAAGGTATTATATGACAGGGTAGTGTATGGCAGGGTGGTGTATGACAGGGTGGTGTATGACAGGATGGTGTATGATAGAGTGGTGTATGACAGGGTGGTGTATGACAGAGTGGTGCATAACAGGGTGGTGTATGACAGAGTGTTGTATGTCAGGGTGGTGTATGACAGGGTGGTGTTTGACAGGGTGGTGTGTGACAGAGCGGTGTATGACAGGGTTGTATATGACAGGGTGGTGAGTATGCCAGGGTGGTGTATGACGGTGGTGTGTGACAGGATGGTGTATGACTGGCTGGTGTATGACAGGGTGGTGTACGACAAAGTGGTGTATGACAGAGTGGTGTATGACAGGGTGGTGTATGACAGGGTGGTGTATGACAGGGTGGTGTATGACAGGGTGGTGTGTGACAGGGTGGTGTATGACAGGGTTGTGTATGAGAGGGTGGTGTGTATGACAGGGTGGTGTATGACGGTGGTGTGTGACAGGATGGTGTATGACTGGCTGGTGTATGACAGGGTGGTGTACGACAAAGTGGTGTATGACAGAGTGGTGTATGACAGGGTGGTGTATGACAGGGTGGTGTATGACAGGGTGGTGTGTGACAGGGTGGTGTATGACAGGGTTGTGTATGAGAGGGTGGTGTGTATGACAGGGTGGTGTATGACGGTGGTGTGTGAGAGGATGGTGTATGACAAGGTTGTGTATGACAGGGTGGTGTACGACAGGGTTGTGTATGACAGCGTGGTGTATCACAGGGTGGTATATGACAGGGTGGTGTATGGCAGGGTTGTGTATGACAGGGTGGTGTATGACTGTAGTATATGACAGGGTGGTGTATGGCTGTGGTGTGTGACAGGGTGGTGTATGACAGGGTGCTGTATGACAGGGTGGTGTGTGACAGGGTGGTATATGACAGGGTGTTGTATGACAGGGTGGTGTATGACAGGGTGGTGTATTACAGGGTGGTGTATGACAGGGTGGTGTATGACATGGAGGTGTATGACAGGGTGGTGTATGAGAGGGTGGTGTATTACAGGGTGGTGTTTTACAGGGTGGTGTATTACAGGGTGGTGTATGACAGGGTGGTGTATGACATGGAGGTGTATGACAGGGTGACGTATGACAGGGTGATGTATTACAGGGTGGTGTATGAGAGGGTGGTGTGTGGGAGGGTGGTGTATGACAGGGTTGTATATAACATGGTGGTGTGTATGACAGGGTGGTGTATGACGGTGGTGTGTGACAGGACGGTGTATGACAAGGTTGTGTATGACAGGGTGGTGTACGACAGGGTGGTGTATGACACAGTGGTGTATCACAGGGTGGTGTATGACAGGGTGGTGTATGGCAGGGTTGTGTATGACAGGGTGGTGTATGAGTGTTGTATATGACAGGGTGGTGTATGACAGGGTGGTGTATGGCGGTGGTGTGTGACAGGGTGGTGTATGACAGGGTGGTGTATGACAAGGTGGTGTATGACAGGGTGGTGTGTGACAGGGTGGTGTATGACAGGGTGGTGTATGACAGGGTGGTGTATGACGGTGGTGTATTCAAGGTGGTGTATTACAGGGTGGTGTATGAGAGGGTTGTATATGACAGAGTGGTGTATGACAAGGTGGTGTATGACGGTGGTGTGTGACAGGGTGGTGTATGACTGGGTGGTGTATGACAGGGTGGTGTATGACATGGTGGTGTATGACAGGGTGGTGTATGACGGTGGTGTGTGACAGGGTGGTGTATGACAGGGTGGTGTATGACAGGGTGGAGTATGACATTGAGTATGACAGGGTGGTGAATGACGGTGGTGTATGACAGGGTGGTGTACGACAGGGTGGTGTATGACAGGGTGGTGTATGACAGGGTAGATGTATGACAGGAGGGTGTATGAAAGGGTCGTGTAAGAGAGTGTGATGTATGACAGGTTGGTGTATGACAGGTGTATGACAAGGTGGTGAATGACAGGGTGGTGTATGACAGGGTGGTGTATGACAGGGTGGTGTGTGACAGGGTGGTGTATGACAGGGTTATGTACGACAGCGTGGTGAATGTCAGAGTGGTAAGTCAAAGGGTGGTGAATGACAGTGTGGTGTATTACAGGGTGGTGTATGATAGGGTGGTGTATGACAGGGTGGTTTGTGACAGGTTGGCGTATGACAGGATGGTGTATGACAGAGTGGTGTATGACAGGTTGGAGTATGACAGGGTGCTGTTTGACAAGGTGGTGTATGAAAGGATTGTATGACAGGGTGGTGTATTACAGAGCTGTGTATGACAGGGTATTGTGTGACAGGGTGGTGTATGGCAGAGTGGTGTATGACTGGGTGGTGTATTACAGTGTGGTGTATGACAGGGTTGTGTATGACAGGGTGGTGAATGACAGGGTGGTGTATGACAGGGTGGCGTATGACAGAGTGGTGTATGACAGGGTAGTTGTATGACAGAGTGGTGTATGACAGGGTGGTGTATGACAGGGTGACGTATGACAGGGTGGTGTGTGGCAGGGTGGTGTATAACAGGGTGCTGTATGACAGTGGTGTATGACAGGGTGGTAAGTGACAGTGTGGAGAACGACAGTGTGGTGTATGACATGGTGGTGAATGACACTGTGGTGTATGACATGGTGGTGTATGACAGGGTGCAGGCTGGTGTGTGGCAGGGTGGCATATAACAGGGTTGTGTATGACAGTGGTGTATGACAGGGTGGTAAGTGACAGGGTGGTGAATGACAGTGTGGTGTATGACAGGATGGTGTATGACAGGTTGGTGTATGACAGGGTGGTGTATGACAGAGTGGTGTATGACAGGGTGGTGTATGACAGGGTTGTGTATGAGAGGGTGGTGTACTGGGTGGTGTATGACAGGGTGGTGTATGACAGAGCTGTGTATGACAGGGTAGTGTATGACAGGGTATTGTATGACAGGGTTGTGTATGAGAGGAAGCTGTATGACAGGGTGGTGAATGACAGGGTGGTGTATAACAGGGTGGTGCGTGACATGGTGGTGTGTGACAGGGTTGTGTATGACAGGGTGGTGTATGACAGAGTGGTGTATGACACGGTGCTGTATTACAGGGTGGTGAATGAGAGTGTGGTGTATGACAGGGTGGTGTATGACAGGGTGGTGTATGACAGAGTGGTGTATGACAGGGTGGTGTATGACAACGTGGTGTATGAAAGGGTTGTATATGAGAGGGTGGTGTATGACAGAGCTGTGTATGACAGTGTGGTGTTTTACATGGTATTGTATGACAGGGTGGTGTATGACAGTGTGGTGTATGACAGGGTGGTGTATGAGAGGGTGGTGTATGACAGGGTGGTGTACGAGAGGGTTGTATATGACAGGGTGGGGTATGACAGGGTGGTGTATGAGGGTGGTGTGTGACAGGGTGGTGTATGATAGGGTGGTGTATGACAGGGTGGTGTATGACAGGATGGTGAATGACAGGGTGGTGTGTGACAGGGTGTTGTATGACAGGGTGGTGTATGACAGCGTGGTGTATGGCAGGGTGGTGTATGATAGGGTTGTATAAAACAGGGTGGTGTATGACAGGGTGGTGTATGACGGTGGTGTGTGACAGGGTGGTGTATGACAGGATGGTGTATGACAGGGTAGATGTATGACAGGATGGTGTATGACAGGGTGGTGTAAGAGAAGGTGATGTATGACAGGGTGGTGTATGACAGGTGTGTGACAAGGTGGTGAATGACAGGGTGGTGTATGACAGGTTGGTGTATGACAGGGTGGTGTGTGACAAGGTGGTGTATGACAGGGTTATATATGACAGCGTTGTGTATGTCAGAGCGGTAAGTCGCAGGGTGGTGAATGACAGTGTGGTTTGTGACAGGGTGGTGTATGACAGGGTGGTGTATTACAGAGCTGTGTACGACAGAGTATTGTATGACACGGTGGTGTATGGCATGGTGGTGTATGAATGGGTGGTGTATTACAGGGTGGTGTATGACAGGGTTGTGTATGACAGGTTGGTGTATGACAAGATGGTGTATGACAGAGTTGTGTGTGACAGGGTGGTGTATGGCAGAGCTGTGTATGACAGGGTGTATAACAGGATATTGTATGACAGGGTGGTGTATGGTAGGGTGGTGTATGACAGGGTGATGTATTAAAGGGTGGTGTATGAGAGGGTGGTGTATATGAGGGTAGTGAATGACAGGGTGGTGTATGACAGTGGTGTATGGCAGGGTGGTGTATGACAGGGAGGTGTATGATAGGGTGGTGTGTGACATGGTGGTGCATGACATGGTGATGCATGACAGGGTGGTGTATGACAGGGTGGTGTATGACAGAGTGGTGTATGGCAGGGTGGTGTATGACAGGGTGGTGTATGACAGAGTGGTGTATGACAGGGTGGTGTATGACAGGGTTGTGTATGAGAGGGTGGTGTACTGGGTGGTGTATGACAGGGTGGTGTATGACAGAGCTGTGTATGACAGGCTAGTGTATGACAGGGTATTGTATGACAGGGTTGTGTATGAGAGGAAGCTGTATGACAGGGTGGTGAATGACAGGGTGGTGTATAACAGGGTGGTGCGTGACATGGTGGTGTGTGACAGGGTTGTGTATGACAGGGTGGTGTATGACAGAGTGGTGTATGACACGGTGCTGTATTACAGGGTGGTGAATGAGAGTGTGGTGTATGACAGGGTGGTGTATGACAGGGTGGTGTATGACAGAGTGGTGTATGGCAGGGTGGTGTATGACAGGGTGGTGTATGATAGAGTGGTGTATGACAGAGTGGTGTATGACAGGGTGGTGTATGACAGGGTGGTGCATAACAGGGTGGTGTATGACAGTGTTGTATGACAGGGTGGTGTATGACAGGGTGGTGTTTGACAGGGTGGTGTATGACAGAGTTGTATATGACAGGGTGGTGAGTATGCCAGGGTGGTGTATGACATTGGTGTGTGACAGGATGGTGTATGACAGGCTGGTGTATGACAGGGTGGTGTGCGACAGGGTGGTGTATGACAGAGTGATGTATGACAGGGTGGTGTATGACAGGGTGGTGTATGACAGGGTGGTGTGTGACAGGGTGGTGTATGACAGGGTTGTATGTGACAGGGTTGTGTGTATGACAGGGTGGTGTATGACGGTGGTGTGTGACAGGATGGTGTATGACAAGGTTGTGTATGACAGGGTGGTGTACGACAGGATGGTGTATGACAGAGTGGTGTATCACAGGGTGGTGTATGAAAGGGTGGTGTATGGCAGGGCTGTGTATGACAGGGTGGTGTATGACTGTTGTATATGACAGGGTGGTGTATGACAGGGTGGTGTATGGCGGTGGTGTGTGACAGGGTGGTGTATGACAGGGTGGTGTGTGACAGGGTGCTGTATGACAGGGTGGTGTATGACAGGGTGGTGTATGACAGGGTGGTGTATGACATGGTGGTGTATGACAGGGTATTTTATGACGGTGGTGTGTGACAGGGTGGTGTATGACAGGGTTGTGTATGACAGGGTGGTGTATGACATGGTGTATGACAGGGTGGTGAATGACGGTGGTGTATGACAGGGTGGTGTACAACAGGGTGGTGTATGACAGGGTGTTGTATGACAGGGTAGATGTATGACATTAGGGTGTATGACAGGGTGGTGTAAGAGAGTGTGATGTATGACAGGTTGGTGTATGACAGGTGTATGACAAGGTGGTGAATGACAGGGTGGTGTATGACAGGGTGGTGTATGACAGGGTGGTGCGTGACAGGGTGGTGTATGACAGGGTTATGTATGACAGCGTGGTGAATGTCAGAGTGGTAAGTCACAGTGTGGTGAATGACAGTGTGGTGTATTACAGGGTGGTGTATGACAGGGTGGTGTATGACAGGGTGGTTCTGACAGGTTGACGTGTGACAGGATGGTGCATGACAGAGTGGTGTATGACAGGGTGGAGTATGACAGGGTGGTGTTTTACTAGGTGGTGTATGAAAGGATTGTATGACAGGGTGGTGTATTGCAGAGCTGTGTATGACAGGGTATTGTGTGACAGGGTGGTGTATGGCAGGGTGGTGTATGACTGGGTGGTGTATTACAGGGTGGTGTATGACTGGGTTGTGTATGACAGGGTGGTGAATGACTGGGTGGTGTTTGACAGGGTGGTGTATGACAGAGTGGTGTATGACAGGGTAGATGTATGACAGGGTGGTGTATGACAGGGTAGATATATGACATTAGGGTGTATGACAGGGTGGTGTAAGAGAGTGTGATGTATGACAGGTTGGTGTATGACAGGTGTATGACAAGGTGGTGAATGACATGGTGGTGTATGACAGGGTGGTGTATGACAGGGTGGTGTGTGACAGGGTGGTGTATGACAGGGTTATGTATGACAGCGTGGTGAATGTCAGAGTGGTAAGTCACAGGGTGGTGAATGACAGTGTGGTGTATTACAGGGTGGTGTATGACAGGGTGGTGTATGACAGGGTGGTTTGTGACAGGTTGGCGTGTGACAGGATGGTGTATGACAGAGTGGTGTATGACAGGGTGGAGTATGACAGGGTGGTGTTTTACTAGGTGGTGTATGAAAGGATTGTATGACAGGGTGGTGTATTACAGAGCTGTGTATGACAGGGTATTGTGTGACAGGGTGGTGTATGGCAGGGTGGTGTATGACTGGGTGGTGTATTACAGGGTGGTGTATGACAGGGTTGTGTATGACAGGGTGGTGAATGACATGGCGGTGTTTGACAGGGTGGTATATGACAGAGTGGTGTATGACAGGGTAGATGTATGACAGGGTGGTGTATGACAAGGTGGTGTATGACAGGGTGGTGTATGACTGGGTGGTGTATGACAGGGTGGTGTATGACAGAGCTGTGTATGACAGGGTGGTGTATGACAGGTTATTGTATGATAGGGTTGTGTATGACAGGAACGTGTATGACAGGGTGGTGAATGACAGGGTGGTGCGTGACATGGTGGTGTGTGACAGTATTGTGTATGACAGGGTGGTGTATGACAGAGTGGTGTATGACAGGGTGGTGTATTACAGGGTGGTGAATGACAGTGTGGTGTATGACAGGGTGGTGTATGACAGGCTGGTGTATGACAGAGTGGTGTATGACAGGGTGGTGTATGACAGGGTGGTGTATAAAAGGGTTGTGTATGAAAGGGTGGTGTATGACAGAGCTGTGTATGACAGTGTGGTGTTTGACATGGTATTGTATGACAGGGTGGTGTATGGCAGGGTAGTGTATGACAGGGTGGTGTATGACAGTGTGGTGTATGACAGGGTGGTGTATGAGAGGGTGGTGTATGACAGGGTGGTGTATGACAGAGTGGTGTACGACAGTGTGGTGTATGGCAGAGTGGTGTATGACAGGGTGGTGTATGACAGGGTTGTATATGACAGGGTGGTGTATGACAGGGTGGTGTATGACGGTGGTGTGTGACAGGGTGGTGAATGACAGGGTGGTGTATGACAGGGTGGTGTATGACAGGATGGTGTATGACAGGGTGGTGTATGACAGGGTGGTTCTGACAGGTTGACGTGTGACAGGATGGTGCATGACAGAGTGGTGTATGACAGGGTGGAGTATGACAGGGTGGTGTTTTACTAGGTGGTGTATGAAAGGATTGTATGACAGGGTGGTGTATTGCAGAGCTGTGTATGACAGGGTATTGTGTGACAGGGTGGTGTATGGCAGGGTGGTGTATGACTGGGTGGTGTATTA
Source organism: Cherax quadricarinatus (assembly GCF_038502225.1). Taxonomy (NCBI): domain Eukaryota; kingdom Metazoa; phylum Arthropoda; class Malacostraca; order Decapoda; family Parastacidae; genus Cherax; species Cherax quadricarinatus. The sequence continues at coordinate 46,990,944 of NC_091305.1, read as the reverse complement.
CAGGGTTGTGTATGACTGGGTTGTGTATGACAGGGTGGTGAATGACTGGGTGGTGTTTGACAGGGTGGTGTATGACAGAGTGGTGTATGACAGGGTAGATGTATGACAGGGTGGTGTATGACAGGGTAGATATATGACATTAGGGTGTATGACAGGGTGGTTTAAGAGAGTGTGATGTATGACAGGTTGGTGTATGACAGGTGTATGACAAGGTGGTGAATGACATGGTGGTGTATGACAGGGTGGTGTATGACAGGGTGGTGTGTGACAGGGTGGTGTATGACAGGGTTATGTATGACAGCGTGGTGAATGTCAGAGTGGTAAGTCACAGGGTGGTGAATGACAGTGTGGTGTATTACAGGGTGGTGTATGACAGGGTGGTGTATGACAGGGTGGTTTGTGACAGGTTGGCGTGTGACAGGATGGTGTATGACAGAGTGGTGTATGACAGGGTGGAGTATGACAGGGTGGTGTTTTACTAGGTGGTGTATGAAAGGATTGTATGACAGGGTGGTGTATTACAGAGCTGTGTATGACAGGGTATTGTGTGACAGGGTGGTGTATGGCAGGGTGGTGTATGACTGGGTGGTGTATTACAGGGTGGTGTATGACAGGGTTGTGTATGACAGGGTGGTGAATGACATGGCGGTGTTTGACAGGGTGGTATATGACAGAGTGGTGTATGACAGGGTAGATGTATGACAGGGTGGTGTATGACAGGGTGGTGTATGACAGGGTGGTGTATGACTGGGTGGTGTATGACAGGGTGGTGTATGACAGAGCTGTGTATGACAGGGTGGTGTATGACAGGTTATTGTATGATAGGGTTGTGTATGACAGGAACGTGTATGACAGGGTGGTGAATGACAGGGTGGTGCGTGACATGGTGGTGTGTGACAGTATTGTGTATGACAGGGTGGTGTATGACAGAGTGGTGTATGACAGGGTGGTGTATTACAGGGTGGTGAATGACAGTGTGGTGTATGACAGGGTGGTGTATGACAGGCTGGTGTATGACAGAGTGGTGTATGACAGGGTGGTGTATGACAGGGTGGTGTATAAAAGGGTTGTGTATGAAAGGGTGGTGTATGACAGAGCTGTGTATGACAGTGTGGTGTTTGACATGGTATTGTATGACAGGGTGGTGTATGGCAGGGTGGTGTATGACAGGGTGGTGTATGACAGTGTGGTGTATGACAGGGTGGTGTATGAGAGGGTGGTGTATGACAGGGTGGTGTATGACAGAGTGGTGTACGACAGTGTGGTGTATGGCAGAGTGGTGTATGACAGGGTGGTGTATGACAGGGTTGTATATGACAGGGTGGTGTATGACAGGGTGGTGTATGACGGTGGTGTGTGACAGGGTGGTGAATGACAGGGTGGTGTATGACAGGGTGGTGTATGACAGGATGGTGTATGACAGGGTGGTGTATGACAGGGTGGTGTATGACAGGGTGGTGTATGACAGGATTGTATATGACAGGGTGGTGTATGACAGGGTGGTGTATGACAGGATGGTGTATGACAGGGTGATGTATGACAGCGTGGTGTATGGCAGGGTGGTGTATGACAGGGTTGTATATGACAGGGTGGTGTATGACAGGGTGGTGTATGACGGTGGTGTGTGACAGGGTGGTGTATGACAGGGTGGTGTATGACAGGGTAGATGTATGACAGGATGGTGTATGACAGGGTGGTGTAAGAGAGGGTGATGTATGACAGGGTGGTGTATGACATGTGTATGACAAGGTGGTGAATGACAGGATGGTGTTTGACAGGTTGGTGTATGACAGGGTGGTTTGTGACAAGGTGGTGTATGACAGGGTTGTATATGACAGCGTTGTGTATGTCAGAGCGGTAAGTCGCAGGGTGGTGAATGACAGAGTGGTGCATGACAGGGTGGTGTATGACAGTGTGGTGTATGATAGGGTGGTTTGTGACAGGGTGGTGTATGACAGGGTGGTGTATTACAGAGCTGTGTATGACAGGGTATTGTATGACACGGTGGTGTATTGCAGGGTGGTGTATGGCAGGGTGATGTAAGAATGGGTGGTGTATTACAGGGTGGTGTATGACAGGGTTGTGCATGACAGGGTGGTGTATGACAGGGTAGTGTATGACAGGGTGGTGTATGACAGGGTGGTGTATGACATGGTGTCAGCATAGTTGCTGATCCCTGTGTTATATAGCATAGCATATTAGTATCATCCATGTGCTTTAGATAGGAGATCCCTTTTAGGCCTGTGACTTTGTGTGATGTCACGGGATGCGCATGTGTAGGCTCGTACCTCTGCCTCCCTCTCACTCGGCGGCAGACCATCCAGACAAGAACACGGCAAGGCTGGGCTCCATTCCTCATCAGCTCAGTCTGACAATATATGTTACCATCCAACAAGTGTGTCTACCTTCAACCCTCGATATCTCCATTTTAGAACCCCTATGATAAATGGTGGCATCGGAGGGCCTGTAATTCTGACGATTACAGCGATTTCTGGAGATAAATTTCGATCAGCAAGACAGCCATTTCGTGTCACCAGTAGGCCTACCGAGGTTAACGCCAGCCTGCTACCTCAAGCCAGTTCTCCCGTCCAAGCTCCTACCAGCTTCTACATTATTCACTGGTCAGTCTCTTTGTATTAGTGTATCTGCTTGTTTGCATCACTGCCGAGGGGTTGACCCGAGTTTGCAAAATAAGCCAGCTTCCAGTCTGTGGTGAGGATGCCCAGTCGAGCCTAGTCTACCCCATCCAGTTCTTTTGCCTGCCAAGCCAGCTTTCCACCCCTGCTGTGCTCATCGTGTGAGGTTGTCAAGCCATTCTGTGTGAAGGGTTAAGATAAGCCAGCTAGCAACTAACCCAGGTGTCTTACCCCAGTACTCAAGCAAGCCACGTGAGTAGTCTTCATCACTTGTGATTCAAGCTCCAAGCAATTCTGAGTGTTCTTTTTCATCCTTGTGGAGTTGTGGTATTTTGTGTTTTGTTTTTAAGCCCGTCGGCTTAGAATTATGTTCGCGGCAGTGTGGCTGTCCTCAGTGGGGCTTACGCAGTTCAACCCATAAGCCCAGCCACCCACGACCACGTGTGTCGCACCATTGCCGGTCTTAGCCCTGTTATACCCACAAACCCAACTACACTCACCACACGGCCTCAGACGCCTCACTCAGCCATTACCCACTCACCTAACTTCTTCAGTGTTTTGGTAAACTAGTAAGGGTTGTAGCACCATATTTTAAGGACCACATAGGGGGTCAAGAGCTAGAGTGTGTTTCGCGCCACTGTTAAAAGCCTCCTGTGTGAAGTCTATCGTCGATGTAAGTGCAATTCTACGATCACCTGTGCAGAGGACAGCAGCAAGACGACATAAACAATCCTCTACTCTCCACTACCATCAACCTCATTCTTCACCAAGTCGTTACAGCGATAATATTTTTTTTCATAGAGACATTTGCGAGTGTTGAGACATTTCTTTTGTGTTCCAGTGATTTTTCTCTTAGTGACATTCAGTGACTCTTGATCAGACTCAGTGTTTATTATGTACTGATTGCATTAATTTCTTTTAATCTCCTTTATTCAGTGTTAATTTTCATGCATTATCTTATGTCTGTTGTGTTGTGTATCTTTTTATACACTTGAAGTAAGTACTTAGTGTTTTTCCTTTGTTGTGTGTGCAACATATGAGCAGTATAGAACTTGTGTTTACACTTCAGAATCACCTAGTTTTCTCAGTATTCCAGTGAAGTATTTCAGTAAATTTTTCACCTCATATTCTGCATCACAACTCAGTGTTGTCTGTTATATTTTTTTTTCTTCCCAGCTTTTGTGTATTCTTGTTTTGTTCCCTGTGTGTTGAACATTCTTGTGTTCATATTCTTTCATTTAGCCAGTGTCTAATTTGTCTTATTTCCACAGACAATAGTGCCATTATTTTGTGCAAGCAAGAAATAATTTTTACAAAATTTTTCACACATCAAGTTTCATTGCAAGAAAATTCTAGTATTGTGTTTATGTTGATGTGTTGTGTTCTGCATCACTGTAAGTGTTCAAACTTTTTTTGTTATGTGTTTTAGCACCTATTATTTTTCATGTTTCATTGAACAAATTCACTCTTAGTGCAGTTTTTAAGTTCTTCTTTTAGAGTAAATTGTTCTTTTGCTTGTTAAGTGTTGCTTGATTGCAGTTAAGAGTTAAAGTGTTCATTCCTTGATATATTTCTTTTCTTGTGTGTGTAATAAATTTTTTATTGCACATTGATTCATTTTGCAATAATTCTTGTGCAAATATTGTGTTGCCACTAAAGTTTTTCTTGCAGAGATTCTAAGCAGTGTTTTTTTTTTGATTAGCAATTATTTGCAATATTGCTACAGTTTATTTCAGTGCAGTTTCATATGCTCTGTTCTGTGCATATTATTTTATTCTGTCTGTGTCATTTTATTTTATTTCAGTGAATTGTGCCTCTGTTTCATTTTTGCACAAGTTTTATTGAGTCCATTTTATCATTTTATTGTGTATTTCCCTGTTGCATTGAAAGTAAAGACAACTCACTGTGCCATTCATTCATTTTAAAGTAAAAGTTGAGCAAATTAAATTGAGTAAAGTACAAGTTCTCTTGATTTTCAAAGTGTTGTTCATTTCAGTTGAATATTTTTCTTGTGTGAGTTCTTTGCTTACTGTGTGACCTGTCAATTTTTAATTACTTATGCAGAATCGTTAAGCATTTTTTTCCCCATTTAAGTTCACTGTGTTGTGTGTTCTCAGCCACATTTTCTTTTGTTCTCTAAATTCTTTTTTTTTACTTTTTGCAAATATGTCTCAAGTTTTCTCAAGCGATGCCTCAGCACATGCTGCTAGTACAACCATTAATTCGTCAGCCCAAAATTCGAGTAACTCCTTATCAAACGATAGACATACTCAGACTTCGAGCCTGCGTAATTTCAGTCGTGATCCGTATGATGCTATGCCATTGTTCAATGGTGACCCAGACAACCTTGAAGGTTGGTTTACCGCAGTTAGAGCCAGAGCTAATGCTTCAGTTGATGGTCTCCCATCTGAGAGTTGTTTGATCAGTATCGGAAAGGAGAGTCTAGCCCGTTCTCCAGCAGCCTCAAATGTATTTAAATTAATTCGTATGAAGGACTTCCAAGATCTAACCAGGTGGCAAGATTATGAACAGTTAATTCGCAATTATCTTGAACCGGTGCGAGAAACCGATCCGTTCGTTGTTCTCAAAGAATTAGTTTGCACAGCTCCGAGACCAGAAGAGTCATTAGATGAGTTTGCTCTTCGTCTTAATAACCTAATGTCCTCATTCGTTAAAGCAGGTCAAAATTCAAAGTACCTTAAAGATAACGATAAACCAGCCCTTGATGGGTTTGCCAAATTAGCTGCATTTGGAGTTATTAAACAACTAATGCCACCGACATCTAGGTATGTGTACAATTCAAGTCCGCTAGATGCTACTATGGGACCGCTTGCAGCTCTAATCCATGTACGAAATTTGTGTCCCGAGGGAACCTTCCCTTATCGTAAGTCTATACCAAACACCTTGTCCAATCCTGTACCTCCTCTAGTTTGTGCTACTACCAAAACTCCCAACCTTAATCACTCGCGTCCATCATCCAAAGCAAGTGTTAAGAGCCATCATTCCCGTAGCACCCGTAGTACGTACAGTACCCACAGTCAAAGAGTTTGCTACAATTGTGGTTACCGTGGCCATATTGCTATTAATTGTCATGACAGTCACCCTAAGAAGCGTCGTACTGATGATGAGTACCAGTCAGATCTTCCCTACTGTACTTATCATAGAATTCATGGACATGACACTTCTGAGTGCAATGCTCTCTACAACATGCAGTACTCTAGATCGTTCCGTGGCCGTTCCAACCGCAGAGCCAGGAGAGGAAACAGACGTCGTGGTTCACAAACTAACCAGAACCAGGCTCATTCTTCCAATTCGGGGGAATCCGAGCGCCCAAGTCTACTCGTCCAGTCGTGACAGTAGTAGGTGATAACGAGTACACCATCCCAGTCCAGAATTCCTATGAAGCCTTAGCCAGCCTTGAGATTGACAGCCCTGCTGTTGATGCTGCTTCACACGTCTCTGACGTAGAGGAATTTGGGGATGAAGTAGAAAATGCCTTCTCCGATGACAACCCACCTTTCTGTTTGCATATAACTCCTAACGAAACGATTGGTCCATTAGTACAAGCTTCTGTCCATAATGCGCCCGTTCATGTGTTCATGGACTCTGGTGCGCAAGTTAATATCATTAGGTCTAGCTTGTTTAAAGAGAAGCAGTTACGACGTGTCCTCCTCGTTGAACCAACTACTGTAACCTCCCTTAGTGGAGTAGCTGGTTCTCTTCTGCGAGTCCGAGGTCAGACTTTGCTCACCTTTACTATCCAAGGAAGAGACTTTACTGCTGCTTTTCTTGTTGTCGACCAGATTACTTTCCCTGGTGACCTTCTACTGGGATTTGCTTCCATGCGAGACTTACGCATTGTGCTCGACCCGTACAGGTGGCATGCCCAAATTGACGACTTGATCGTTCCATTCTGGGGTTACCAGCTTGGATCAGAAATCTGTCATACTGCTGCAGAGTATGATGTACGCATTAAGTCCTTACAAGCCAATGCATTCTCCAGTAGCGTACCCAAGCGGTCAGGCACTGGTAACTCTGTCACTCCCATCTGTGTTCCACCTACACCTTCAGATATGCAAGATAGTGTATTGCCTCAAGTGTCCGAGGACGCTCAGACTGCTTTGAGTGCTCTGCCTATCCCTGCAATGTCTGCTAGTCCAAGTAGTAGTTTCTCCAAAGGGGACGCCTTGTCGGAAAACGATTACTTGAAACTAGTAATGCCATCTCTTGTTGATGTCACATGCCGTCTGCAGAAAGACGTCTCTGTTGCGGCTAGTGCTCTCACTAGAGTGTCTGTTGTTGTTCCTAATGTTCCAGATGGTGATAACGTCCTAGTTGACAGTGATTCCTGCAAGGTCAAAGGTTTATTTGTTGAACCTTCCTTACACATTGTAAGAGACAGTAAGATCCATTTACTCCTTGCTAACACTTTGGGTCACAGTGTTCGTCTCAGAGCAAATACCAACCTCGTTGTCCTAGTTCACTATCCTTACCCTGTTCAAGTACAGGATGACGTGCCACCTGACCAGTGGGTCGGTGCTATTTCAACAGTGGAGACCTCATCCACTCCGCTGGATCAATCTATCCCACCAGTTGAGGAGAAAGACTTAGCTCCCACTGATTTCCCAGACGAAGTCCAGCGCTTGTTGACGCTGTTGAACAAACGTCGTACAGCCATTGCCTTACCAGGTGAGAAGATGGGTATAACGAACTTATTGTCCCATCGTATTCCACTTGAACCTGGTACCAGACCTATTTATATACCTGCGTACAGAATGCCTCATTCCCAAGTTGCTGTCGCAGAGGAACTGATCAATCAAATGCTCAATGATGGAGTTATTGCACCTAGCAATTCACCCTGGAATGCGCCCTTGATCCTAGTGCCTAAGAAGGACGGCACTTGGCGCCCGGTGATTGACTTTAGGAAGTTAAATGCGAAAACCATTCCAGATCGTTTCCCACTTCCTGTACTAGGTGACCTTTTACGCAATATCGGAGATAACAAAGTCTTCTCGACCCTGGACTTGTTACAAGGGTTTTGGCAAGTCCCTCTTCACGAGGACAGCCAAGAGTTAACTGCATTCTCCACTCCCACAGGTCATTATCACTTCCTCCGTATGGCGTTTGGATTACGATCGTCTCCTATCACGTTCTCTAGACTCATGACCAACATCTTTAGAGGTCTTATAGGTAAAGCACTTATGGTGTACTTAGACGACGTAATCGTCATGTCCGAAGACGTGGACACACACCTGAAAAGACTTGATATAGTACTTGGCAAGCTTGAAGAAGCAAATTTAAAGATCAAACTGTCCAAATGTCAATTTTTCAGATCAGAAATTAAGTTTCTTGGTCACGTAGTCACTCCTAGAGGGGTTACGACTGATCAAAGTAAAGTAACTGCAGTACTAAATTTTCCAACTCCCAAAACTGCTGATGCCGTAAGATCCTTTGTGGGCTTAGCAGGTTTTTATAGATCTTTCATTGCCAATTTTTCTTCCATAGCTGCTCCGCTAACTGAATTGCTTAAGAAAGATGCTCCTTTTGTTTGGACCTTCCGTCAAGAAAGAGCATTCCAAACTCTAAAAGAAAAGTTAACATCTGCTCCAATTTTGAAATTCCCAGAATTTTCTAAGCCCTTCTATCTGACAACTGATGCTAGTTCAATTGGCATAGGTGCCGTACTAGCTCAGAAGACCGATGGCAAGTACAACGCAGTTGCATTTGCTAGCCGAGTCCTTACGAAGGCTGAACATAATTATACAGTAACTGAGCAAGAAGCTTTAGCAATAGTATGGTCTTTAAAGCACTTCCGAGACATTATTTACCAGTATCCTGTTCATGTCTTGACAGACCATGCACCACTGATACCTTTATTCCAGAACAAACAGCCTACTGGAAGGTTAGCCAGATGGACCTTGACTATCCAAGAGTTCAATCCCACTTTTGAACATTTACCTGGCAAGTCGAATGTAGTCGCAGATGCTTTATCGCGACACGTTAGTGTAGTTACTGCAGATCCTCCATTTACTGTCGAGGATGTCAAAAATGCCCAAAGAACAGATCCCATGTGGTCTGGTGTGATTCGATTCCTGCTCCAGGAAGATCTTATTCTTACTGTGAAGCCACCAGCACCCATTAGTGACTTTGTAATGAGCCAAGAATTACTGTATCGAACAGCCGAGTTGGGTACTCCAAGTAGAAGAGTTTACCAGTTAGTAATTCCACAGTCACTAGTGAACGTAGCTCTACAGCTAGTTCATGATGCACCAGGTGTTGCACACCCTGGTATGGATCGTTCTGTGAAACAAGCCAGAATGAAATACTTTTGGCCACGTATGGCAACTGACATTTCCGAGTATGTTAAGAAATGTAGTGTCTGTATGCAACATAAAGGAAATGTCAATGGTCCTAATCCAATCCAAGTGTACCCAACCACTAGCGAACCGTGGGAAAGAGTTGCCCTTGATTTGTTAACCAATTTTAAATGTTCCCTCCAAGGCAACAAACATCTGTGTGTTATGGTAGACCATTTCACCAGATATTGTGAGTTAGTTCCTATTGCAGATAAGACTGCAGAGACAGTAGCTAAAGCGTTTAAAGAACGCATTATCTGCAGGCATACCACCCCTAAGTCCTTAGTAACAGATAATGGAGGTGAATTCTGTAATGAGATTCTTGAAAATTTGTGTACTTTATACAAGATCTCTAAATCCACCATTGTTCCTCATCATCCTGCCAGCAATGGGTTAGCCGAAAGAACCAATAAAAAAGTACTTGATGTCCTGAGAGCCACTATCAACTCCAATAGTGAAACTTGGGATGAAGTCATACCAGATGTTCAATGTGCCATAAATTCTGCTTACAATGCTTCCATAGGTGATACTCCACATTATGCATTGTATGGTGTAGACAAGCGTTTACCCTATGAGTTGTTATATTCCACTCCGAAACCTAATTACAACCCTGATGATTTCGTAGCAACTCGTACCAGCATGGCTCAGAGTGTTTTTAGAAGAATCCGTGAAACACTTCATAAATCAACAGCAGAATTTACTAGAGTAACTAATAGCCGTGCTAAGCCGTCAAAAGTCAAAGTAGGTTCAAGAGTAATGCTGACAAATTTCAACAAAACATCCGAAATGCCTAAGCTCGATCAAAAGTTTGTCGGACCTTATCGAGTTGTAGAACATATCTCTGGTAATAAGTATAAGGTTAGAGAAATTAGTACTGGCAAATACAAAGAATCGCATTTAGATCATATGAAATTAGTATGCGATGTTGATGATATTGCTACCCAGACTAATATGACAGATGCTGAAAATCCTCTTGACTCTGTACCCTCTACCTCAGATACTCAGTCAGATAACCAACCTGAATGTCGTTACTCCTTGCGTACTCGACAAGTAATGAGAAACCCACAAGTATCTTTTGTAGATACTTGTTCAGATCTCCCTCAGTCAAGGCATGTGTTAGCCATTGCAGAGGAATTCGATCCTCCCAGAGATGATAACCATTCTGCATATGTAAACCTCACCCTCGCAGAATTGGGTTTAAATGTACATAGTCTGTATAACTAGATGTCCAAGATGAAGTAAATTGTCAACTGTCTGTTATTAACTGAATAAATTTTTTTTTGAAAAAAAAAAAAAAATAAAAATTTTTCGTATTCACGTTCCCTCCATATTCTGAGAATTTGACAGTAATGATCTGAGTGCGCACCAGATGCCTTTGCTGTTAATTTCACCTTGTATATATATATATTTATTCTTCCTCAGAATCCGTAGAGTGCATGAATACAGATCGATCGATCAATTCCATCCATATTGTATAATGATTTGTTCTTATAGTTTGTAATGCATTACGTTAAAAGTGATTACGTTAACACCCATTACGTAAAACTCATGTTGTAACATCCATTATGATACCATCCATTAGTTCTAAGTTATATATGAATTTGTTATTGTATAGAATCAGCCCAGAACCGCCTGCCTGTTCAGCCTGTAGATAGTAGTGTATGTCGAGACGACATACGTAACATGACCGAGCTGTCAGCATAGTTGCTGATCCCTGTGTTATATAGCATAGCATATTAGTATCATCCATGTGCTTTAGATAGGAGATCCCTTGTAGGCCTGTGACTTTGTGTGACGTCACGGGATGCGCATGTGTAGGCTCGTACCTCTGCCTCCCTCTCACTCGGCGGCAGACCATCCAGACAAGAACACGGCAAGGCTGGGCTCCATTCCTCATCATCTCAGTCTGACAATATATGTTACCATCCAACAAGTGTGTCTACCTTCAACCCTCGATATCTCCATTTAAGAACCCCTACGATAATGGTGGTGTATGACAGGATGGTGTATGACAGGGTGGCATATGACAGAGTGGTGAATGACAGAGTGGTGTATGGCAGGGTGGTGTATGACAGGGTGGTGTACGACAGGGTGGTGTATGACTGGGTGGTGTATGACAGGGTGGTGTATGACAGAGCTGTGTATGACTGTGGTGTATGACAGGGTATTGTATGACAGGGTGGTGTATGGCAGGGTGGTGTATGACAGGGTAGTGAATTACAGGGTGGTGTATAACAGGGTGGTGTATGATATGGTGGTGTGTGACAGGGTTGTGTATGACAGGGTGGTGTATGACAGAGTTGTGTATGACAGAGTGGTGTATTACAGTGTGGTGAATGAGTGTAGTGTATGACAGGGTGGTGTATGACAGGGTGGTGTATGACAGAGTGGTGTATGACAGGGTGGTGTATGACAGGGTGGTGTATGACAGGGTTGTGTATGAGAGGGTGGTGTATGACAGAGCTGTATATGACAGTGTGGTGTATGACAGTGTATTGTATGACAGGGTGGTGTATGGCAGAGTGGTGTATGACAGGGTGGTGTATGACAGTGTGGTGTATGACAGGGTGCTGTATGAAAGGGTGGTGTATGAGAGGGTGGTGTATGAGAGAGTGGTGTACGACAGTGTGGTGTATGACAGAGTGGTGTATGACAGGGTGGTGTATGACAGGGTGATGTATGGCATGGTGGTGTGTGACAGGGTGGTGTATGACAGAATTGTATATGACAGGGTGGTGTATGACAGGGTGGTGTATGACGGTTTTGTGTGACAGGGTGGTGTATGACAGGGTGGTGTATGACAGGGTGCTGTATGACAGGGTGGTGTATGACAGGGTGGTGTATGACAGGGTGGTGTATGACAGCGTGGTGTATGGCAGGGTGGTGTATGACAGGGTTGTATATGACAGGGTGGTGTATGACAGGGTGGTGTATGACGGTTGTGTGTGACAGGGTGGTGTATGACAGGGTGGTGTATGACATGGTGGTGTATGCCAGGGTGGTGTATGACAGGGTGGTGTATGACAGGGTGGTGTATGACAGGGTGGTGTATGACAGCGTGGTGTATGATATTGTGGTCTAGAATGATGGTTTATTTTGTCTTTGTTGTTGATTATGGTGGTTGTAGTTTACAATGTTGGTTGTGGTTGATAATGGTGGTTGTAGTTTACAATGTTGGTTGTGGTTGATAATAGTGGTTGTAGTTTACAATGTTGGTTGTGGTTGATAATGGTGGTTGTAGTTTACAATGTTGTTTGTGGTTGATAATGGTGGTTGTAGTTTACAATGTTGGTCGTGGTTGATAATGGTGGTTGTAGTTTACAATATTGGTTGTGGTTGATAATGGTGGTTGTAGTTTACAATATTGGTTGTGGTTGATAATGGTGGTTGCAGTTTACAATGTTGGTTGTGGTTGATAATGGTGGTTGTAGTTTACAATGTTGGTTGTGGTTGATAATGGTGGTTGTAGTTTACAATGTTGGTCGTGGTTGATAATGGTGGTTGTAGTTTACAATATTGGTTGTGGTTGATAATGGTGGTTGTAGTTTACAATGTTGGTTGTGGTTGATAATGGTGGTTGTATTATATAATGTTGGTTGTGGTTGATAATGGTGGTTGTAGTTTACAATGCTGGTTGTGGTTGATAATGGTGGTTGTAGTTTATAATGTTGGTTGTGGTTGATAATGGTGGTTGTAGTTTACAATGTTGGTTGTGGTTGATAATGGTGATTGTAGTTTACAATGTTGGTTGTGGTTGATAATGGTGGTTGTAGTTTACAATGTTGGTCGTGGTTGATAATGGTGGTTGTAGTTTACAATATTGGTTGTGGTTGATAATGGTGGTTGTAGTTTACAATATTGGTTGTGGTTGATAATGGTGGTTGTAGTTTACAATATTGGTTGTTGTTGATAATGGTGGTTGTAGTTTACAATGTTGGTTGTGGTTGATAATGGTGGTTGTAGTTTACAATGTTGGTCGTGGTTGATAATGGTGGTTGTAGTTTACAATGTTGGTCGTGGTTGATAATGGTGGTTGTAGTTTACAATGTTGGTCGTGGTTGATAATGGTGGTTGTAGTTTACAATGTTGGTTGCGGTTGATAATGGTGGTTGTAGTTTACAATATTGGTTGTGGTTGATAACGTTGGTTGTAGTTTACAATGTTGGTTGTGGTTGATAATGGTGGTTGTAGTTTACAATGTTGGTTTTGGTTGATAATGGTGGTTGTAGTTTACAATGTTGGTCGTGGTTGATAATGGTGGTTGTAGTTTACAATGTTGGTTGTGGTTGATAATGGTGGTTGTAGTTTACAATGTTGGTTGTGGTTGATAAAGGTGGTTGTAGTTTACAATGTTGGTTGTGGTTGATAATGGTGGTTGTAGTTTACAATATTGGTTGTTGTTGATAATGGTGGTTGTAGTTTACAATGTTGGTTGTGGTTGATAATGGTGGTTGTAGTTTACAATGTTGGTTGTGGTTGATAATGGTAGTTGTAGTTTACAATATTGGTTGTGGTTGATAATGGTGGTTGTAGTTTACAATGCTGGTTGTGGTTGATAATTGTGGTTGTAGTTTACAATGTTGGTTGTGGTTGATAATGGTGGTTGTAGTTTACAATGTTGGTTGTGGTTGATAATGATGGTTGTAGTTTACAATATTGGTTGTGGTTGATAATGGTGGTTGTAGTTTATAAAGTTGGTTGTGGTTGATAATGGTGGTTGTAGTTTACAATGTTGGTTGTGGTTGATAATGGTGGTTGTAGTTTACAATGTTGGTTGTGGTTGATAATGGTGGTTGTAGTTTACAATGTTGGTTGTGGTTGATAATGGTGGTTGTAGTTTACAATACTGGTTGTGGTTGATAATGGTGGTTGTAGTTTACAATGTTGGTTGTGGTTGATAATGGTGGTTGTAGTTTACAATACTGGTTGTGGTTGATAATGGTGGTTGTAGTTTACAATGTTGGTTGTGGTTGATAATGGTGGTTGTAGTTTACAATGTTTGTTGTTGTTGATAATGATGGTTGTAGTTTACAATGTTGGTTGTGGTTGATAATGGTGGTTGTAGTTTACAATGTTGGTTGTGGTTGATAATGGTGGTTGTAGTTTACAATGTTGGTTGTGGTTGATAATGGTGGTTGTAGTTTACAATGTTGGTTGTGGTTGATAATGGTGGTTGTAGTTTACAATGTTGGTTGTTGTTGATAATGGTGGTTGTAGTTTACAATATTGGTTGTGGTTGATAATGGTGGTTGTAGTTTAAAATGCTGGTTGTGGTTGATAATGGTGGTTGTAGTTTGCAATGTTGGTTGTGGTTGATAATGGTGGTTGTAGTTTGCAATGTTGGTTGTGGTTGATAATGGTGGTTGTAGTTTGCAATGTTGGTTGTGGTTGATAATGGTGGTTGTAGTTTACAATGTTGGTTGTGGTTGATAATAGTGGTTGTAATTTACAATACTGGTTGTGGTTGATAATGGTGGTTGTAGTTTACAATGTTGGTTGTGGTTGATAATGGTGGTTGTAGTTTACAATGTTGGTTGTGGTTGATAATGGTGGTTATAGTTTACAATGTTGGTTGTGGTTGATAATGGTGGTTGTAGTTTACAATGTTGGTTGTGGTTGATAATGGTGGTTGTAGTTTACAATGTTGGTTGTGGTTGATAATGGTGGTTGTAGTTTACAATGTTGGTCGTGGTTGATAATGGTGGTTGTAGTTTACAATGTTGGTTGTGGTTGATAATGGTGATTGCAGTTAACAATGTTGGTTGTGGTTGATAACGTTGGTTGTAGTTTACAATATTGGTTGTGGTTGATAATGGTGGTTGTAGTTTACAATATTGGTTGTGGCTGATAATGGTGGTTGTAGTTTACAATATTGGTTGTGGTTGATAATGGTGGTTGTAGTTTACAATGTTGGTTGTGGTTGATAATGGTGGTTGTAGTTTACAATATTGGTTGTGGTTGATAATGGTGGTTGTAGTTTACAATATTGGTTGTGGTTGATAATGGTGGTTGTAGTTTACAATATTGGTTGTGGTTGATAATGGTGGTTGTAGTTTACAATATTGGTTGTGGTTGATAATGGTGGTTGTAGTTTACAATATTGGTTGTGGTTGATAATGGTGGTTGTAGTTTACAATATTGGTTGTGGTTGATAATGGTGTTTGTAGTTTTCAATGTTGATTTGTATTTGAGTGCAGAAGTCTAGTGTGTAGGTCAAACGTTACATCAATAAAGACACCGAAGTGTTGCACATGTGTCTTAATCTTCAACAAGGATCCAGTTGTGACGAAATCTTAGTTTATTAAATTGTTCACATATTGTTCACTCTAGCAACTGCACTACTGTAGTTAACGTTACGCTGGGAATTTGTTGTACACTTATTTTGGCATTTCAAGAGTGCCCGGGTTCGATTCCCGGCTGATGGAAACATTTAGACGCGTTTCCTTACACCTGTTGTCCTGCTCACCTAGCAGCATGTAGGTACCTGGGTGTTAACCGGCTGGTGTGGGTCGCATCCTGGGGGACAAGACTGAGGACCATAATGGAAATAAATTAGACAATCCTCGATGACGCACTGACTTTTTTGGGTTATCCTGGGTGGCTAACCCTCCGGGGTTAAAAATCCGAACGAAATCTTATCCTAACAGTCTGTTATGCTCAGAATTCCTAGTTTCTTGTTTCAAATGTGTCTTGTTATTATATAAATGTGATTCATTTTTTTAGGGAAGACTTAAAAATATTGCCACCTAATAATCATGAATCATAAAATAGCCAGTAATAAATTTATTTTCTAGAGATCTACTGTATAAGTTTGTGAGTGTGACAAACTAGTCTTCATTATAAATATTACATCGTAAATGTTTATAATCACAGATATATTATTATACATTTTCTAAAAGTTTAGCAGTGAATATTGATAGTGGTAAGTTATTAATACTAACACGCCATAAAGCCTCAGTCTCTTAATTGTGTACATGCATGCCATTATTGATCCAGAATTAAATATGTTATCTGATAGCTGGGAGAGCCATGAACCTGCACACCTTCCTTCTAAATACTATACTTCAAACATTACTATAAATATCCTTTGGAATATGAAAATATAACAGCATTAAGTACAGTGATTTTACTCTCTAAACAAAAGAAGAGGTAATAAGTCCCTCCAAGGCTGAGGGACTTATTACCTCATCTTTTGTATATAGTTCTACTGTCTTCAAGTTATGCCCTGGAATTTGTATTGATAAAGCCACTGGATGTCGAAACGTCTACAATAAAGATACCCAGATGTTGCACATGTGTCTTAACTTTCATCAAATTTGCTTATGTCGCTATTTATTCCCTCATCTATGTCGTTTAAGTAAATGTGAACAAAGGGCCCAATACTGACCCCTGAGGAACACCGCTTGTGACGTGCCCCCATTCTGATTTCTTCCCATTTATGCAAACTCTCTGCTACCTATTTTGTCAACCATGCCTCTACCCAGGAAAAAAAAAATTCTCCTCTTCCGTGTGCCTTAAGTTTCCTCAATAGCCTCTAATATGGAACTCTATCGAAAGCTTTACTGAAGTCCATATACACAATATCATATTCAATACCATGATCTACATCCTCAAATACCTTAGTGAAGAAAGTCAGTAAATTCGTAAGACAGGAACGCCCCTTTGTAAAACCGTGCTGAGATTCATTAATCAATTTATGCCTATCAACATGGCTATGAATGGTCTCGGCAGTTATTGATTCCATAAATTTTCCCACTATGGAGGTAAGGTTTATTGGTCTATAAGCTTACTGGCTAAGACCGGTAACAGTAATGTACAAAATTTAAGAAGTCAACATTAACTTCAGCAGCAACCTCAGATTAAATGATTAAATAATGTAACTAATATACCACACGAAATGTTACTTACGCAAACGGACATAGTATAACCAAATTAACGGGATATATATATATATATATATATATATATATATATATATATATATATATATATATATATATATATATATATATATATATATATATATATATATATATATATGCAATAAGATCACAGTAAACAGGTGGTTGTTTTGCATATATATATATATATATTATATATATATATATATATATATATATATATATATATATATATATATATATATATATATATAAATATATATTTATATATATATTATATATATATATATATATATATAAAAATATATATATATATATATATCTATATATAGACATATATATATATATATATACATATATATACATATATATATATATATACAGATATATATATATATATATATATATATATATATATATATATATATATATATATATATATATATACATACATACATACATACATACATATATGGGGAACATAGACAACAGGTGGAAAGAAACACGTCCAATGTTTCTACTCTGGCTGGGAATCGAACCCAGGCCCTCACCGTGTGAAGCGAGAGCGTTAACCACCAGGCCACCAGAGCCAAATTAACGGGATATATATATATATATATATATATATATATATATATATATATATATATATATATATATATATATATATATATATATATATATATATATATATATATATATATATATATATATATATATATATATATATATATATTTATGCAATAAGCTCACAGTAAACAGGTGATTTCAGAATATGCAAAACAACCACTCTGAAAGAATAGAGAAATTCCATGCACTTTCGTGACTACTCACATTATCAAGGAACTATGCATAGTTCCTTGATAATGTGATAGTCACGAAAGTGCTTGGAATTTCTCTATTCTTTCAGAGTGGTTGTTTTGCATATATATGTATGTGTATATGTATATATATGTATATATATATATATGTGTAATATATATATATATATATATATATATATATATATATATATATATATATATATACATACATACATACATACATACATACATACATATATATATATATATATATATATATATATATATATATATATATATATATATATATAGTGCACTTCCATTAAAAAATGATTATAGAAAATTGTTATCTCGTACGTTAAGAACGGATCTACGACCATGGCACATGTCGATCCAAATATAACGAGCCATTGTTATTTTATTTTTTTTCATATAAAGACACTGGTAAGTTTGAGGAGTGTGGACGTAAGGAAACTGAAGACCTGGTTCACTACACACTGGGAAACACACTGGGAAATATAGGTACACACTTCATGGCTTGTTGTACCATGCGTTTATAAGTTATCTGTAGTATTACCAAGCAGGATGAATCACCTGATATACTCCCGCTTTACACCATGAAATAACCCACGAGGAGGATAATGATGATCATGATGATGATGATCATCATCATCATGCTTCAAGAACTTATTGCATTACTAGATTTCGCCATTTCATAAATCATAGAGTTAACTTTTAAACCAGGTTACCAAACTGTGCTTCCTGTAACAATACTGTGACCCCTTGCTTCCTGTAACAATACTGTGACCCCTTGCTTCCTGTAACAATACTGTGACCCCTTGCTTCCAGTAACAATACTGTGACCCCTTGCTTCCTGTAACAATACTGTCACCCCTTGCTTCCAGTAACAATACTGTGACCCCTTGCTTCTTGTAACAATACTGTGACCCCTTGCTTCCAGTAACAATACTGTGACCCCTTGCTTCCAGTAACAATACTGTGACCCCTTGCTTCCAGTAACAATACTGTGACCCCTTGCTTCCTGTAACAATACTGTGACACCTTGCTTCCTGTAACAATACTGTGACCCCTTGCTTCCTGTAACAATACTGTGACCCCTTGCTTCCTGTAACATTACTGTCACCCCTTGCTTCATGTAACAATACTGTGACCCCTTGCTTCCTGTAACAATACTGTGACCCCTTGCTTCCTGTAACAATACTGTGACCCCTTGCTTCCTGTAACAATACTGTGACCCCTTTCTTCCTGTAACAATACTGTCACCCCTTGCTTCCTGTAACAATACTGTCACCCCTTGCTTCCTGTAACAATACTGTGACCCCTTGCTTCCTGTAACAATACTGTCACCCCTTGCTTCCTGTAAAAATACTGTGACCCCTTGCTTCCTGTAACAATACTGTGAGCCCTTGCTGCCTGTAACAATACTGTGACCCCTTGCTTCCTGTAACAATACTGTGACCCCTTGCTGCCTGTAACAATACTATGACCCTTTGCTTCCTGTAACAATACTGTGATCCCTTGCTTCTTGTAACAATACTGTGACCCCTTGCTTCCAGTAACAATACTGTGACCCCTTGCTTCCAGTAACAATACTGTGACCCCTTGCTTCCAGTAACAATACTGTGACCCCTTGCTTCCTGTAACAATACTGTGACACCTTGCTTCCTGTAACAATACTGTGACCCCTTGCTTCCTGTAACAATACTGTGACCCCTTGCTTCCTGTAACAATACTGTGACCCCTTGCTTCCTGTAACAATACTGTGACCCCTTTCTTCCTGTAACAATACTGTCACCCCTTGCTTCCTGTAACAATACTGTCACCCCTTGCTTCCTGTAACAATACTGTGACCCCTTGCTTCCTGTAACAATACTGTCACCCCTTGCTTCCTGTAAAAATACTGTGACCCCTTGCTTCCTGTAACAATACTGTGACCCCTTGCTGCCTGTAACAATACTGTGACCCCTTGCTTCCTGTAACAATACTGTGACCCCTTGCTGCCTGTAACAATACTATGACCCTTTGCTTCCTGTAACAATACTGTGATCCCTTGCTTCTTGTAACAATACTGTGACCCCTTGCTTCCAGTAACAATACTGTGACCCCTTGCTTCCAGTAACAATACTGTGACCCCTTGCTTCCAGTAACAATACTGTGACCCCTTGCTTCCTGTAACAATACTGTGACACCTTGCTTCCTGTAACAATACTGTGACCCCTTGCTTCCTGTAACAATACTGTGACCCCTTGCTTCCTGTAACAATACTGTGACCCCTTGCTTCCTGTAACAATACTGTGACCCCTTTCTTCCTGTAACAATACTGTCACCCCTTGCTTCCTGTAACAATACTGTCACCCCTTGCTTCCTGTAACAATACTGTGACCCCTTGCTTCCTGTAACAATACTGTCACCCCTTGCTTCCTGTAAAAATACTGTGACCCCTTGCTTCCTGTAACAATACTGTGACCCCTTGCTGCCTGTAACAATACTGTGACCCCTTGCTTCCTGTAACAATACTGTGACCCCTTGCTGCCTGTAACAATACTATGACCCTTTGCTTCCTGTAACAATACTGTGATCCCTTGCTTCTTGTAACAATACTGTGACCCCTTGCTTCCAGTAACAATACTGTGACCCCTTGCTTCCAGTAACAATACTGTGACCCCTTGCTTCCAGTAACAATACTGTGACCCCTTGCTTCCTGTAACAATACTGTGACACCTTGCTTCCTGTAACAATACCGTGACCCCTTGCTTCCTGTAACAATACTGTGACCCCTTGCTTCCTGTAACATTACTGTCACCCCTTGCTTCATGTAACAATACTGTGACCCCTTGCTTCCTGTAACAATACTGTGACCCCTTGCTTCCTGTAACATTACTGTCACCCCTTGCTTCATGTAACAATACTGTGACCCCTTGCTTCCTGTAACAATACTGTGACCCCTTGCTTCCTGTAACAATACTGTGACCCCTTGCTTCCTGTAACAATACTGTGACACCTTGCTTCCTGTAACAATACTGTGACCCCTTGCTTCCTGTAACAATACTGTGACCCCTTGCTTCCTGTAACATTACTGTCACCCCTTGCTTCATGTAACAATACTGTGACCCCTTGCTTCCTGTAACAATACTGTGACCCCTTGCTTCCTGTAACAATACTGTGACCCCTTGCTTCCTGTAACAATACTGTGACCCCTTTCTTCCTGTAACAATACTGTCACCCCTTGCTTCCTGTAACAATACTGTCACCCCTTGCTTCCTGTAACAATACTGTGACCCCTTGCTTCCTGTAACAATACTGTCACCCCTTGCTTCCTGTAAAAATACTGTGACCCCTTGCTTCCTGTAACAATACTGTGACCCCTTGCTGCCTGTAACAATACTGTGACCCCTTGCTTCCTGTAACAATACTGTGACCCCTTGCTGCCTGTAACAATACTATGACCCTTTGCTTCCTGTAACAATACTGTGATCCCTTACTTCCTGTAACAATACTGTGACCCCTTGCTTCCTGTAACAATACTGTGACCCCTTGCTTCCTGTAACAATACTGTGACCCCTTGCTTCCTGTAACAATACTGTGACCCCTTGCTTCCTGTAACAATACTGTCACCCCTTGCTTCCTGTAACAATACTGTCACCCCTTGCTTCCTGTAACAATACTGTCACCCCTTGCTTCCTGTAACAATACTGTCACCCCTTGCTTCCTGTAACAATACTGTCACCCCTTGCTTCCTGTAACAATACTGTCACCCCTTGCTTCCTGTAACAATACTGTGACCCCTTGCTGCCTGTAACAATACTGTGACCCCTTGCTTCCTGTAACAATACTGTGACCCCTTACTTCCTGTAACAATACTGTCACCCCTTGCTTCCTGTAACAATACTGTGACCCCTTGCTTCCTGTAACAATACTGTGACCCCTTGCTTCCTGTAACAATACTGTGACCCCATGCTTCCTGTAACAATACTGTCACCCCTTGCTTCCTGTAACAATACTGTCACACCTTGCTTCCTGTAACAATACTGTGACCCCTTACTTCCTGTAACAATACTGTGACCCCTTGCTTCCTGTAACAATACTGTGACCCCTTGCTTCCTGTAACAATACTGTGACCCCTTGCTTCCTGTAACAATACTGTCACCCCTTGCTTCCTGTAACAATACTGTCACCCCTTGCTTCCTGTAACAATACTGTGACCCCTTGCTTCCTGTAACAATACTGTCACCCCTTGCTTCCTGTAACAATACTGTCACCCCTTGCTTCCTGTAACAATACTGTCACCCCTTGCTTCCTGTAACAATACTGTCACACCTTGCTTCGTGTAACAATACTGTGACCCCTTGCTTCCTGTAACATTACTGTCACCCCTTGCTTCCTGTAACAATACTGTCACCCCTTGCTTCCTGTAACAATACTGTCACACCTTGCTTCGTGTAACAATACTGTGACCCCTTGCTTCCTGTAACAATACTGTGACCCCTTGCTTCCTGTAACAATACTGTCACCCCTTGCTTCCTGTAACAATACTGTGACCCCTTGCTTCCTGTAACAATACTGTCACCCCTTGCTTCCTGTAACAATACTGTCACCCCTTGCTTCCTGTAACAATACTGTCACCCCTTGCTTCCTGTAACAATACTGTCACACCTTGCTTCGTGTAACAATACTGTGACCCCTTGCTTCCTGTAACATTACTGTCACCCCTTGCTTCCTGTAACAATACTGTCACCCCTTGCTTCCTGTAACAATACTGTCACACCTTGCTTCGTGTAACAATACTGTGACCCCTTGCTTCCTGTAACAATACTGTGACCCCTTGCTTCCTGTAACAATACTGTCACCCCTTGCTTCCTGTAACAATGCTGTCACCCCTTGCATCCTGTAACAATACTGTCACCCCTTGCTTCCTGTAACAATACTGTCACACCTTGCTTCGTGTAACAATACTGTGACCCCTTGCTTCCTGTAACAGTACTGTCACCCCTTGCTTCCTGTAACAATACTGTCACCCCTTGCTTCATGTAACAATACTGTGACCCCTTGCTTCCTGTAACAATACTGTGACCCCTTGCTTCCTGTAACAATACTGTCACCCCTTGCTTCCTGTAACAATACTGTCACCCCTTGCTTCCTGTAACAATACTGTCACCCCTTGCTTCCTGTAACAATACTGTGAACCTTTGCTGCCTGTAACAATAATGTCACCCCTTGCTTCCTGTAACAATACTGTGACCCCCTTGCTGCTTGTAACAGTACTGTGACCATTTGCTGCCTATAACAATACTTTGACCCCCTTGCTGCCTATAACAATACTGTTACCCCCTTGCTGCCTATGACAATACTGTGACCCTTTGCTTCCTGAAACAATTCTGTGACATCCTTGCTGTCCGTGTGGAAGTGTGAATTGCTCATTACTCTATAATTTGTTCATGATTGTAGCCAAAGTATAAACGTAAGTAACCATTCTACAGAATTCATTACCTTTGTAACTTGTGAGCTCATTACCTTTGTACCTAGTTCAGCTATCAAAACTTTGGGGGCCCAGTCCCTGGACCCATTACGTACCTCTGTAATCTGTAAATACCTTTGTAACTTGTCATGATTGTGACCAGACTTACCTGGAGTTCATTACCTTTGTAAATTGTGAGTTCATTACCTTTGTAAATTGTGAGTTCATTACCTTTGTAAATTGTGAGTTCATTACCTCTGTAACTTGCTCAGCTATCAAAACTTTGGAGTCCAGTCCCTGGACCAATTATGTACCTCTGTAATCTTTTGACTACCACCCCGGTATGGGGTGCATAATAAACATATTAAACTAACTAAACTGAACCTTGCTGTCCGTAACAGTACTGTGACCTTGCTACCTGCAATAATACTGTGACCCCTTGCTTCTTGTAACAATACTGTGACCCCTTGCTTCCTGTAATGACACTGTGACCCCTTGCTGCCTGTAGTGATAGTGGCACAGTGATTGTAGTGATAGTGATACCGTGCTGCCTGTAGTGATAGTGAGACCGTGCTGTCTGTAGTGATAGTGAGACCGTGCTGCTTGTAGTGATAGTGAGACCGTGCTGCCTGTAGTGATAGTGAGACCGTGCTGCCTCTAGTGATAGTGAGACCGTGCTGCATTTAGTGATAGTGAGACCGTGCTGCCTGTAGTGATAGTGAGACCGTGCTGTCTGTAATGATAGTGAGACCGTGCTGCCTGTAGTGATAATGAGACCGTGCTGTCTGTAGTGATAGTGGGACCGTGCTGACTGTAGTGATAGTGAGACCGTGCTGCCTGTAGTGATAGTGAGACCGTGCTGCCTGTAGTGATAGTGAGACCGTGCTGCCTGTAGTGATAGTGAGACCGTGCTGCCTGTAGTGATAGTGATACCGTGCTGCCTGTAATGATAGTGAGACCGTGCTGCCTGTAGTGATAGTGAGACCGTGCTGACTGTAGTAATAGTGAGACCGTGCTGCCTGTAGTGATAGTGAGACCGTGCTGCCTGTAGTGATAGTGAGACCGTGCTGCCTGTAGTGATAGTGAGACCGTGCTGACTGTAGTGATAGTGAGACCGTGCTGCCTGTAGTAATAGTGAGACCGTGCTGCCTGTAGTGATAGTGAGACCGTGCTGCCTGTAGTGATAGTGAGACCGTGCTGCCTGTAGTGATAGTGAGACCGTGCTGACTGTAGTGATAGTGAGACCGTGCTGCCTGTAGTGATAGTGAGACCGTGCTGACTGTAGTGATAGTGAGACCGTGCTGCCTATAGTGATAGTGAGACCGTGCTGCCTGTAGTGATAGTGAGACCGTGCTGCCTGTAGTGATAGTGAGACCGTGCTGCCTGTAGTGATAGTGAGACCGTGCTGCCTGTAGTGATAGTGAGACCGTGCTGACTGTAGTGATAGTGGGACCGTGCTGACTGTAGTGATAGTGAGACCGTGCTGCCTGTAGTGATAGTGAGACCGTGCTGCCTGTAGCGATAGTGAGACCGTGCTGCCTGTAGTGATAGTGAGACCGTGCTGCCTGTAGTGATAGTGAGACCGTGCTGCCTGTAGTGATAGTGAGAGCGTGCTGCCTGTAGTGATAGTGAGACCGTGCTGCCTGTAGTGATAGTGAGACCGTGCTGCCTGTAGTGATAGTGAGACTTCCATGTGTGTGTCAAGGTCAGAGAAACTTTTATTGTTGAAGTTAAAAAACACTTTGAATGTTAATATGGCTGAGACAACAGGATTGTGAGGTAATAATTACTGCCTTCCTGACCGGCGAGATGGAACATCTGCCTTTGTTGATGTTGATCTAGATGACCGCTCTGAGTGGGTCAGTGACGCCACTTTACAAGATACCTCAAGTACCTTGTAAAGAGGCCTCTCAAAGACACCCACGAGTATGCCAGACACCTGCCTCTCAAACATACCCACAAGGAATGCCAGACACCTGCCTTTCAAAAGTACCCACAAGGTATGCCAGACACCTGCCTCTCAAACACACCCACAATTTATGCCAGACACCTGCCTCTCAAACACACCCACAATTTATGCCAGACACCTGCCTCTCAAACACACCCACAAGGAATGCCAGACACCTGCTTCTCAAACATACTCACAAGGTATGCCAGACACCTGCCTTTCAAAAGTACCCACAAGGTATGCCAGACACCTGCCTCTCAAACACACCCACAATTTATGCCAGACACCTGCCTCTCAAACACACCCACAAGGAATGCCAGACACCTGCTTCTCAAACATACTCACAAGGTATGCCAGACACCTGCCTTTCAAAAGTACCCACAAGGTATGCCAGACACCTTCCTCTCAAACATACCCACAAGGTATACGAGACAAATGCCTCTCAAACATGCCCACAAGGAATGGAAGACACCTGCCTCTCAAACATACTCACAAGGTATGCCAGACACCTGCCTTTCAAAAGTACCCACAAGGTATGCCAGACACCTGCCTCTCAAACACACCCACAAGGTATGACATACCCACAAGGTAAGCCAGACACCTGCCTCTCAAACACACCCACAAGGTATGACATACACACAAGGTAAGCAAGACACCTGTCTCTCAAACACACCCACAAGGTAAGCCAGACACCTGCCTCTCAAACACACCCACAAGGTATGACATACACACAAGGTATGACATACCCACAAGGTAAGCCAGACACCTGCCTCTCAAACACACCCACAAGGTATGACATACCCACAAGGTAAGCAAGACACCTGTCTCTCAAACACACCCACATGGTATGACATACACACAAGGTATGACAGACACCTGCTTCTCAAACACACCCACACTGTATCTCGTTCATGAACAGAGGTTCCAAGGAGGTAATAACCTTGAAGGACACTGTGGTTCAAGGTTCTGGTAACTTGTCTAGTGTCTATGTGACTGTCAATTTGGACTTATCAACTGACTGATAAAAACATGTATTTATTGTACATAATTCCATTTTACTAAGAACTGTAAAGTAAAAGGACACAAGTGCAACTAATGTGACATTTATTGTGGCAACGTTTCGCTCTCCAGGAGCTTTATCAAGCCATTACAAACAATACATGGACACAGAGGGTATATAAAGGCTCTGAGTGAGGTGCAATACTAGTGAGGTACCATTTCGATGTTCACTAGTGGTAGTAGTAGTAGTAAGTAGTAGTAGTAGTAGTAGTAGTAACAAAAATAATACAATATGGAAGAGCAAATAATTCGTACATGAGTAAAAGGATATAAAAGCTATTACTTGGGTAACATAAAAATAGGTTGGACAAATATAGACTGGAAAGAGGCAGGTTTTTTTTCTTTTTCGGTGTTCACTCTCTGTAATGTGCTTGTGTAGTATAACAGGAGAGACTATGTGATGGCAGGGTTTACTGTTTTCAGGAGGATTCTTGCTAAGACTTCGGAGATGGTGAAGCTGCCGTTGTTTTGTTTAATTGTATTCGAAACAGCGATCAGTGCTGATTCAAGGCACTTGCGTGTGCGGAAATTAGTTTCTTTGATCACTAATTGGGCGTCTCTGAATTTCATGAGATGATTGGTGGAATTTCGGTGTTGTACACAGGCGTTGTTTAAGTTGTCGTTCCTTCATGCATAAATGTGTTCATTGAGGCGGGTGTCGAGGTTTCTTGCTGTTTCACCTACGTAGATCTTGTCACAGCCTCCACAGGGTATAGTGTAAACTCCTGCATTGACTGGTTCGTGGTGCTTGGGTTTTGTCCTGGTTAGATCCTTTATTGAAGTGGTAGAAGCGATGGCGACTCTGGTGTTAGCTTGTGAAAGTACTTTTGAGACGTTTAGTGCAACCTGGCTGTTGGGAAGAATTATAACTTTGTTGGGAGCGGTGTTGATGCGTGGAGAATTGATGATCTGAAGAGCTCTTTTCTTGCAGTCTTTGATGAAAAAAGGAGGAAATTGTAACTCAGTGAATGTTTGGTGAATGTAAGTACATTCCTCGTCAAGAAACTCAGGACTACAAATTCGGTATGCTCTTAGGAAAAACCCGATGATGATGCCTCTTTTGGTCTTGGTATCTTGACTGGAATAGAAGTGTGTGAGATCATTTTTATTGGTGGGTTTCCGATAAACTTGAAATCTTAGGTTGTTGTCTACTTTGTGAAAGAGGACGTCGAGGAAAGGTAGCTTGTCATTGGACTCTTCTTCTAGTGTAAACTGAATCGCTGGTTCAACTGCGTTGAGCCTTGCCTGAAGATCCCGTACATCAAAACGTTTTGGAGTTATTACGAGGACATCGTCCACGTAACGTAACCAAGTGACGCTTGAAGGGATGATGTTGGCGAAGTGTTCGGACTCTAGGTGTTCCATGTATAAGTTGGCTAGGACGGCACTTATAGGGGACCCCATTCCCATGTCGTAGGTTTGTTTGTAGAGCTTGTTATTGAAAGAAAAACAGTTGAAGTTAACACAGAGTTCAATCAAGTCAACAAAATCTCCGGGAGGTAAAGGAAGATTAAGGTCCTGGTTGACTTTACGTCGTAGAACCTCGATGGCTTTTTTGGTAGGTACTTTTGTGAAGAGGGAAGTCACATCCAAACTGCTTAGTTTCTTGTTACGGATGGAATGGAGAGGTTACGGATGCGGTTGAGAAGGTCGCCTGAGTGTTTAAGATGAGCGGGGCTGATGGAACGACAACTTAAACAACGCCTGTGTACGACACCGAAATTCCACCAATCATCTCATGAAATTCAGAGACGCCCAATTAGTGATCAAAGAAACTAATTTCCGCACACTCAAGTGCCTTGAATCAGCACTGATCGCTGTTTCGAATACAATTAAACAAAACAACAGCAGCTTCACCATCTCCGAAGTCTTAGCAAGAATCCTCCTGAAAACAGTAAACCCTGCCATCACATAGTCTCTCCTGTTATACTACACAAGCACATTACAGAGAGTGAACACCAAAAAAGAAAAAAAACCTGCCTCTTTCCAGTCTATATTTGTCCAACCTATTTTTATGTTACCCAAGTAATAGCTTTTATATCCTTTTACTCATGTACGAATTATTTGCTCTTCCATATTGTATTATTTTTGTTACTACTACTACTACTACTACTACTACTACTACTACTACTACTACTACTACTACTACTACTACTACCACTAGTGAACATCGAAATGGTACCTCACTAGTATTGCACCTCACTCAGAGCCTTTATATACCCTCTGTGTCCATGTATTGTTTGTAATGGCTTGATAAAGCTCCAGGAGAGCGAAACGTTGCCACAATAAATGTCACATTAGTTGCACTTGTGTCCTTTTACTTTACATATTGTCGGTAATTCTACCAACTTTATTACTAAGAACTATAACAAGAGTACTATTGACCCCACCACAACACTGAGTACTGTTGACCCCACTACAACACTGAGTACTATTGACCCTACCACAACACTGAGTACTATTGACCCCACCACAACACTGAGTACTATTGACCCCACCACAACACTGAGTACTATTGACCCCACCACAACACTGAGTACTATTGACCCCACCACAACACTGAGTACTGTTGACCCCACTACAACACTGAGTACTATTGACCCCACAACACTGAGTACTATTGACCCCACCACAACACTGAGTACTATTGACCCCACCACAACACTGAGTACTATTGACCCCACCACAACACTGAGTACTGTTGACCCCACCACAACACTGAGTACTATTGACCCCACCACAACACTGAGTACTGTTGACCCCACCACAACACTGAGTACTGTTGACCCCACTACAGCACTGAGTACTGTTGACCCCCCACAACACTGAGTACTGTTGACCCCAACACAACACTGAGTACTGTTGACCCCACTACAGCACTGAGTACTGTTGACCAAAAAACAACACTGAGTACTCTTGACCCCACCACAACACTGAGTACTATTGACCCAACCACAACACTGAGTACTGTTGACCCCACCACAACACTGAGTACTGTTTACCCCACCACAACACTGAGTACTATTGACCCCACCACAACACTGAGTACTGTTGACCCCACCACAACACTGAGTACTGTTGACCCCACCACAACACTGAGTACTATTGACCCCACCACAACACTGAGTACTGTTGACCCCACCACAACACTGAGTACTATTGAACCCCACCACAACACTGAGTACTGTTGACCCCACCACAACACTGAGTACTATTGACCCCACCACAACACTGAGTACTATTGAGCCCACAACAACACTGAGTACTATTCAGCCCACCACAACACTGAGTACTATTGACCACACCACAACACTGAGTACTACTGAGCCCACCACAACACTGAGTACTGTTGACCCCACCACAACACTGAGTACTGTTGACCCCACCACAACACTGAGTACTGTTGACCCCACTACAACACTGAGTACTGTTGAACCCACAACAACACTGAGTACTGTTGACCCGACCACAACACTGAGTACTGTTGACCCGACCACAACACTGAGTACTGTTGAACCCACAACAACACTGAGTACTGTTGACCCCACGACAACACTGAGTACTGTTGACCCGACCACAACACTGAGTACTACTGACCCCAGCACAACGCTGAGTACTGTTGACCCGACAACAACACTGAGTACTGTTGACCCCACCACACACTGAGTACTGTTGACACCACCTCAATACTGAGTACTATTGACCCCACAACAACACTGAGTACTGTTAACCCCACCACAACACTGAGTACTGTTGACCCCCACCACAACACTGAGTACTGTTGACCCCAACAAAACACTGAATACTGTTGACCCCACCACAACGCTGAGAACTGTTGACCCCACCACAACACAGAGTACTGTTTACCCACCACAACACTGAGTACTGTTGACTCCACCACAACACTGAGTACTGTTGACCCCCACAACAACAGTGAGTACTGTTGACTCCACCACAACACTGAGTACTGCTGACCCACCACAACACTGAGTACTGTTGACCCCAGCACAACACTGAGTACTGTTGAACACACCACAACACTGAGAACTGTTGACAAACCACAACACTGAGTACTGTTGGCCCCAGCACAACACTGACTACATTTGACCCACAACAACACTGAGTACTGTTGACCCCAGCACAGCACTGAGTACTGTTGAACACACCACAACACTGAGTACTGTTGACTCCACCACAACACTGAGTACTGTTGACCCCCATCACAACGCTAATTACTGTTGAACCCACCACAACACTGAGTACTGTTGACCCTACGACAACACTGAGTGCTGTTGACCCCACCACAACACTGAGCACTATTGACCCCACCACAACACTGAGAACTATTGACCCCACCACAACACTGAGTACTGTTGACCCCACCGCAACACTGAGAAATGTTGACCCCACCACAACACTAAGTATGTTGACCCCACCACAACACTGAGTACTGTTGACCCCACCACAACACTGAGTACTGTTGACGCCACCACAACACTGAGTACTGTTTACCCCACCACAACACTGAATACTGTTGAGCCCACCACAACACTGAGAACTGTTGACCCCCACCACAACACTGAGTACTGTTGAACCCCACTACAACACTGAGTACTGTTGACGCCACAACAACACTGAGTACTGTTGACCCCACCACAACACTGAGTACTGTTGACACCACCACAACACTGAGTACTGTTGACCCAACCACAACACTGAGTACTGTTGACCCCACCACAACACTGAATACTGTTGACCACACCACAACACTGAGTACTGTTGACTCCACCACAACACTGAGTACTGCTGACCCACCACAACACTGAGTACTGTTGACCCCAGCACAACACTGAGTACTGTTGAACGCACTACAAAACTGAGTACTGTTGACCCACCACAACACTGAGTACTGTTGACCGCAGCACAACGCTGAGTACTGTTGACCCACCACAACACTGAGTACTGTTGAACGCACCACAAAACTGAGTACTGTTTACCCCACCACAACACTGAGTACTGTTGACCGCAGCACAACACTGAGTACTGTTGACCCACCACAACGCTGAGCACTGTCGGCCCACAACAACACTGAGTACTGTTAACCCCAACATAACACTGAGTGCTGTTGACCGACCACAACACTGAGTACTGTTGACCCCAGCACAACACTGAGTACTGTTGACCCCACCACAACACTGAGTACTGTTGACCCCCACCACAACACTGAGTACTGTTGACCCCACAACAACACTGAGTACTGTTGAACCCACCACAACAGTGAGTATTGTTGATCCCACCCCAATACTGAGTACTGTTGAACCCACCACAACACTGAGTACTGTTGACCCCACCACAACACTGAGTACTGTTGACCCCACCACAACACTGAGTACTATTGACCCCACCACAACACTGAGTACTGTTGACCCCACCACAACACTGAGTACTATTGAACCCCACCACAACACTGAGTACTGTTGACCCCACCACAACACTGAGTACTATTGACCCCACCACAACACTGAGTACTATTGAGCCCACAACAACACTGAGTACTATTCAGCCCACCACAACACTGAGTACTATTGACCACACCACAACACTGAGTACTACTGAGCCCACCACAACACTGAGTACTGTTGACCCCACCACAACACTGAGTACTGTTGACCCCACCACAACACTGAGTACTGTTGACCCCACTACAACACTGAGTACTGTTGAACCCACAACAACACTGAGTACTGTTGACCCGACCACAACACTGAGTACTGTTGACCCGACCACAACACTGAGTACTGTTGAACCCACAACAACACTGAGTACTGTTGACCCCACGACAACACTGAGTACTGTTGACCCGACCACAACACTGAGTACTACTGACCCCAGCACAACGCTGAGTACTGTTGACCCGACAACAACACTGAGTACTGTTGACCCCACCACACACTGAGTACTGTTGACACCACCTCAATACTGAGTACTATTGACCCCACAACAACACTGAGTACTGTTAACCCCACCACAACACTGAGTACTGTTGACCCCCACCACAACACTGAGTACTGTTGACCCCAACAAAACACTGAATACTGTTGACCCCACCACAACGCTGAGAACTGTTGACCCCACCACAACACAGAGTACTGTTTACCCACCACAACACTGAGTACTGTTGACTCCACCACAACACTGAGTACTGTTGACCCCCACAACAACAGTGAGTACTGTTGACTCCACCACAACACTGAGTACTGCTGACCCACCACAACACTGAGTACTGTTGACCCCAGCACAACACTGAGTACTGTTGAACACACCACAACACTGAGAACTGTTGACAAACCACAACACTGAGTACTGTTGGCCCCAGCACAACACTGACTACATTTGACCCACAACAACACTGAGTACTGTTGACCCCAGCACAGCACTGAGTACTGTTGAACACACCACAACACTGAGTACTGTTGACTCCACCACAACACTGAGTACTGTTGACCCCCATCACAACGCTAATTACTGTTGAACCCACCACAACACTGAGTACTGTTGACCCTACGACAACACTGAGTGCTGTTGACCCCACCACAACACTGAGCACTATTGACCCCACCACAACACTGAGAACTATTGACCCCACCACAACACTGAGTACTGTTGACCCCACCGCAACACTGAGAAATGTTGACCCCACCACAACACTAAGTATGTTGACCCCACCACAACACTGAGTACTGTTGACCCCACCACAACACTGAGTACTGTTGACGCCACCACAACACTGAGTACTGTTTACCCCACCACAACACTGAATACTGTTGAGCCCACCACAACACTGAGAACTGTTGACCCCCACCACAACACTGAGTACTGTTGAACCCCACTACAACACTGAGTACTGTTGACGCCACAACAACACTGAGTACTGTTGACCCCACCACAACACTGAGTACTGTTGACACCACCACAACACTGAGTACTGTTGACCCAACCACAACACTGAGTACTGTTGACCCCACCACAACACTGAATACTGTTGACCACACCACAACACTGAGTACTGTTGACTCCACCACAACACTGAGTACTGCTGACCCACCACAACACTGAGTACTGTTGACCCCAGCACAACACTGAGTACTGTTGAACGCACTACAAAACTGAGTACTGTTGACCCACCACAACACTGAGTACTGTTGACCGCAGCACAACGCTGAGTACTGTTGACCCACCACAACACTGAGTACTGTTGAACGCACCACAAAACTGAGTACTGTTTACCCCACCACAACACTGAGTACTGTTGACCGCAGCACAACACTGAGTACTGTTGACCCACCACAACGCTGAGCACTGTCGGCCCACAACAACACTGAGTACTGTTAACCCCAACATAACACTGAGTGCTGTTGACCGACCACAACACTGAGTACTGTTGACCCCAGCACAACACTGAGTACTGTTGACCCCACCACAACACTGAGTACTGTTGACCCCCACCACAACACTGAGTACTGTTGACCCCACAACAACACTGAGTACTGTTGAACCCACCACAACAGTGAGTATTGTTGATCCCACCCCAATACTGAGTACTGTTGAACCCACCACAACACTGAGTTCTGTTGACCCCCACCACAACACTGAGTACTTTTGACCAACAACAACACTGAGTACTGTTGATCCACCACAACACTGAGTACTGTTGACCCCCACCACAATACTGAGTACTGTAGATCCACCATAACACTGAGTACTGTTGACCCACCACAACACTGAGTACTGTTGTCCCACCACAATACTGAGTACTGTTGACCCACCACAACCCTGAGTACTGTTGGTCCACCACAACACTGAGTACTGTTGACCCACCACAACACTGATTACTGTTGACCCCCCCCACCACAACACTGAGTACTGTTGACCCCACAACAACACTGAGTACTGTTGAACCCACCACATCAGTGAGTACTGTAGACCCCACCACAACACTGAGTACTGTTGACCCCCACCACAACACTGAGTACTGTTGACCCCACCACAACACTGTGTACTGTTGACCGAACACAACACTGAGTACTGTTGACCCCAGCACAGCACTGAGTACTGTTGACCCCACCACAATACTGAGTACTGTTGATCCCCACCACAACACTGAGTACCGTTGGCTCCACCACAATACTGAGTACTGTTGACACCCACCGCAATATTGAGTACTGTTGTTCCCACCACAGCACTGAGTACTTTTGGCCCCACCACAACACTGAGTTCTGTTGACCCCCACCACAACGCTGAATACTTTTGACCCACCACAACACTGAGTACTGTGGATCCACCACAACACTGAGTACTGTTGACCCCCACCACAACACTCAGTACTGTTGATCCACAACAACACTGAGTACTGTTGACCAACCACAACACTGAGTACTGTTGGCCCACCACAACATTGAGTACGTTTGACCCATCACAACAATGAGTACTGTTGATCCAACAACACTGAGTACTGTTGACCCACCACAACACTGAGTACTGTTGACCCATTATAACACTGAGGACTGTTAAACCCACCACAACACTGAGCACTGTTGACAACTACCACAACACTGAGTACCGTTGACGCCCACCACCTCACTGAGTACTGTTAACCCCACCACAACACTGAGTACTGTTGACTCAACCACAACACTGAGTACCATTGACCCCACCACAACACTGAGTACTGATGACTCACCATAACACTGAGTACTGTTGATCCACAACAACACTGAGTACTGTTGACCTAACCACATCACTGAGTACTGTTGAACCCACCACATCAGTGAGTACTGTTGACCCCAACACAACAGTGAGTACTGTTGACCCCACCACAACACTGAGTACTGTTGACCCCCACCACAACACTGAGTACTGTTGACCCCACCACAACAGTGAGTACTGTTGACCGACCACAACACTGAGTACTGTTGACCCCACCACAACACTGAGTACTGTTGACCCCACCACAACACTGAGTACTGTTGACCCCCACCACAACACTGAGTACTGTTGACCCCACCACAACACTGAGTACTGTTGACTCCACCACAATACTGAGTACTGTTGACACCCACTACAACACTGAGTACTGTTGAACCCACCACAACACTGAGTACTGTTGATCCGACCACAACACTGAGTACTGTTGACCCCACCACAACACTGAGTACTGTTGACTCCACCACAACACTGAGTACTGTTGACCCACCACAACACTGAGTACTCCTGAACCCACCACTTCAGTGAGTACTGTTGACCACACCACAACACTGAGTGCTGTTGACCCCACCACAACACTGAGTACTGTTGACCCACCACAACACTGAGTACTGTTGATCCACAACAACACTGAGTACTGTTGACCCACCACAACACTGAATACTGTTGACCCCCAACACAACACTGTGTACTGTTGACCCCACCACAACAGTAAGTAGTGTTGACCCTACCACAACATTGAGTACTGTTGACCCCACCACAACACTGAGTACTGTTGACCCCAGCGCAACACTGAGTACTGTTGACCCCACCACAACACTGAGTACCATTGACCCCACCACAACACTGAGTACTGTTGACTCACCATAACACTGAGTACTGTTGATCCACAACAACACTGAGTTCTGTTGACCCAACCAGAACACTGAGTACTGTTGACCCCACCACAAAACTGAGTACTGTTGACCCACCACAACACTGAGTACTGTTGACCCCACCACAACACTGAGTACTGTTGACCCCACCACAACTCTGAGAACTGTTGACCCACCATAACACTGAGTACCGATGATCCACAACAACACTGAGTACTGTTGACCCCACCAGAACACTGAGCACTGTTGACCCCCAGCACAGCACTGAGTACTGTTGACCCAAGCACAACACTGAGTACTGTTGACCCACAAAAACACTGAGAACTGTTGACCCCACCAAAACACTGAGTACTGTTGACCCCCAGAACTACATTGAGTACTGTTGTCCCCACCACAGCACTGAGTGCTGTTGACCCCACCACAGCACTGAGTACTGTTGACTCCACCACAACACTGAGTACCATTAACCCCACCACAACACTGAGTACTGTTGACTCACCATAACACTGAGTACTGTTGATCCACAACAACACTGAGTTCTGTTGACCCAACCACAACACTGAGTACTGTTGACCCCACCACAAAACTGAGTACTGTTGACCCACCACAACACTGAGTACTGTTGACCCCACCACAACACTGAGTACTGTTGACCCCACCACAACTCTGAGAACTGTTGACCCACCATAACACTGAGTACCAATGATCCACAACAACACTGAGTACTGTTGACCCCACCAGAACACTGAGCACTGTTGACCCCCAGCACAGCACTGAGTACTGTTGACCAAAGCACAACACTGAGTAGTGTTGAACCACAAAAACACTGAGAACTGTTGACCCCACCAAAACACTGAGTACTGTTGACCCCCACCACAACACTGAGTACTGTTGATCCACCACAACACTGAGTACTGTTGACCCTATCACAACACTGAGAACTGTTGACCCCAACACAACACTGAGTACTGTTTTCCTCACCACAACATTGAGTACTGTTGATCCCTACCACAACCCTGAGTACTGTTGACCCACAACACAACACTGTGTATTGTTGATCCCACCACAACACTGAGAACTGTTAATCCCACCACAACACTGAGTACAGATGACCACCACCACAACACTGAGTACTGTTGACCCCACCACAACACTGAGAACTGTTGACCCCACCACAACACTGAGTACTGTTTAACTCACCACAACAATGAGTACTGTTGAGCCCCACCACAACACTGAGTACTGTTGATCCAACCACAATGAGTACAGATGACCACTACCACAACACTGAGTACGGTTGACCCCACCACAAAACTGAGTACTGTTGATCCCACCACAACACTGAGTACTGTTGACCCACAACACAACACTGTGTATTGTTGATCCCACCACAACACTGAGAACTGTTAATCCCACCACAACACTGAGTACAGATGACCACCACCACAACACTGAGTACTGTTGACCCCACCACAACACTGAGAACTGTTGACCCCACCACAACACTGAGTACTGTTTAACTCACCACAACAATGAGTACTGTTGAGCCCCACCACAACACTGAGTACTGTTGATCCAACCACAATGAGTACAGATGACCACTACCACAACACTGAGTACCGTTGACCCCACCACAAAACTGAGTACTGTTGATCCCACCACAACACTGAGTACAGATGACCACCACCACAACAGTGAGTACTGTTGATCCCACCACAACACTGAGTACAGATGACCCCCACCACAACACTGAGTGCTGTTGACCCCAACACAACAAAGAGTATTGTTGTCCCCGCCACAACACAGAGTACTGTTGAGCCCCACCACAACACTGAGTACTGTTGAACCCACCACAACAATAAGTACTGTTGACCCCACCACAACACTGACTACTGTTGACCTCAACACAACACTGAGTTCTGTTGACCCCACCACAACACTGAGTACTGTTGACCCCACCACAACACTGAGTACTGTGGACCCACCACAACACTGAGTGCTGTTGACCCCACCACAACACTGAGTACTGTTGATCCCACCACAACATTGATTACTGTTGACCCTATCACAACATTGAGAACTGTTTGTAGATGAATGGTTCAGAGAACCGACATGTTGATAAATTAGACACATGTGCAACTCTTGGGTATCTTTATTGAGTAAACGTTTCGCCACACAGTGGCTTCATCAGTCCATACATAGGAGAAACTTGAAGAACTGGAGGAGAATGAGGTAATCAGTCCCTCAACCTTGAGTCGATGTGTTCAGTCCTTCAATCTTGAGTAGAATACGGCAGATGAGCGGAGAAGCAGCTTATAAACCATATGGCAGGAGAGGTGCAGCAGTCATAGGTAGTGTCACATTTGTTCAATGTGGAAGTAGGTTGTGCCCAAGAATTAGGCAAGCGAAGAAATCCTAAGTATTAAGATCCCAAGAAGTTGCAGTGTCTGACAGGTTTGTAGATGAATGGTTCAGAGAACCGACATGTTGATAAATTAGACACATGTGCAACTCTTGGGTATCTTTATTGAGGAAACGTTTCGCCACACAGTGGCTTCATCAGTCCATACATAGGAGAAACTTGGGCACAACCTACTTCCACATTGAACAAATGTGACACTACCTATGACTGCTACACCTCTCCTGCCATACGGTTTATAAGCTGCTTCTCCGCTCATCTGCCGTATTCTACTCAAGATTGATGGACTGAACACATCGACTCAAGGTTGACGGACTGATTACCTCATTCTCCTCCAGTTCTTTAAGTTTCTCCTATGTATGGACTGATGAAGCCACTGTCTTGCGAAACGTTTCCTCAATAAAGATACCCAAGAGTTGCACATGTGTCTAATTTATCAACATTGAGAACTGTTTACCCCACCACAACACTGAGTACTGTTGACCCCCACCATAACACTGAGTACTGTTGACCCACAACACGACACTGAGTACTGTTGATCCCACCACAACACTGAGTACAGATGACCACCACCACAACACTGAGTACTGTTAACCCCCACCACAACACTGAGTACTGTTGACCCCACCACAACACTGAGTACTGTTGACCCCAACACATTACTGAGTAATATTGACCCCCAAAACAACACTGACTACTGTTGACCCCCACCACAACACTGAGTACTGTTGACCCCACAACAACACTGAGTATTGTTGACCCCAACACAACACTGGGAACTGTTGAACACCACCACAACACTGAGTACTGTTGAGCCCCAAAACAACACTGAGTATTGTTCAACTCACCACAACATTGAGTACTGTTGAGCCCCACCACAACACTGAGTACTGTTGACCCCACCACAACACTGAGTACTGTTGAGCCCACCACAATACTGAGTACTGTTGACACCCACCACAACACTGAGTACTGTTGACCCCACCACAACACTGAGTACTGTTGACCGACCACAACACTGAGTACTGTTGACCCCACCACATCAGTGAGTACTGTTGACCCCATCACAACACTGAGTACTGTTGACCCCGACCACAACACTGAGTACTGTAGACCCCACCACAACACTGAGTACTGTTGACCGATCACAACACTGAGTACTGTTGAACCCAGCACAGCACTGAGTACTGTTGACCCCAGCACAACACTGAGTAGTGTTGACCCCCACCACAACACTGAGTACTGTTGACCGAACACAACACTAAGTACTGTTGACCCCAGCACAGCACTGAGTACTGTTGACCCCCACCACAACACTGAGTACTGTTGACCGAACACAACACTAAGTACTGTTGACCCCAGCACAGCACTGAGTACTGTTGACCCCACCACAACACTGAGTACTGTTGATCCCCACCACAACACTGAGTACTGTTGACCCCACCACAACACTGAGTACTGTTGGCTCCACCACAATACTGAGTACTGTTGACACCCACCGCAATATTGAGTACTGTTTTTCCCACCACAACACTGAGTACTGTTCGCCCCACCACAACACTGAGTACTTTTAACCCACCACAACACTGAGTACTGTTGATCCACCACAACACTGAGTACTGTTGACCCCCACGACAACACTGAGTACTGTTGATACACCACAACACTGAGTACTGTTGACAAACCACAACACTGAGTACTGCTGGCCCACCACAACACTGAGTACGTTTGACCCATCACAACAATGAGTACTGTTGGTACACCACAACACTGAGTACTGATGACCCACCACATCACTGACTACTGTTGACCCATTATAACACTGAGGAGTGTTAAACCCACCACAACACTGAGAACTGTTGACCCCACCACAACACTGAGTACTGTTGACCTAACCACATCACTGAGTACTGTTGAACCCACCACATCAGTGAGTACTGTTGACCTCAACACAACAGTGAGTACTGTTGACCCCACCACAACACTGAGTACTGTTGACCACAGCACAAAACTGAGTACTGTTGAACCCACCACATCATTGAGTACCGTTGACCCCACCACAACACTGAGTACTGTTGACCCCCACCACAACACTGAGTACTGTTGACCCCACCACAACACTGAGTACTGTTGACCGACCACAACACTGAGTACTGTTGACCCCACCACAACACTGAGTACTGTTGACCCCACCACAACACTGAGTACTGTTGACCCCCACCACAACACTGAGTACTGTTGACCCCACCACAACACTGAGTACTGTTGACTCTACCACAATACTGAGTACTGTTGACACCCACCACAACACTGAGTACTGTTGAACCCACCACAACACTGAGTACTGTTGATCCGACCACAACACTGAGTACTGTTGACCCCACCACAACACTGAGTACTGTTGACTCCACCACAACACTGAGTACTGTTGACCCACCACAACACTGAGTACTCCTGAACCCACCACTTCAGTGAGTACTGTTGACCACACCACAACACTGAGTGCTGTTGACCCCACCACAACACTGAGTACTGTTGACCCACCACAACACTGAGTACTGTTGATCCACAACAACACTGAGTACTGTTGACCCACCACAACACTG
The DNA here is from genome assembly GCF_038502225.1 of Cherax quadricarinatus. Classification (NCBI taxonomy): domain Eukaryota; kingdom Metazoa; phylum Arthropoda; class Malacostraca; order Decapoda; family Parastacidae; genus Cherax; species Cherax quadricarinatus. Next base: position 46,950,102 of record NC_091305.1, on the reverse strand, counting down.
AATACTGTTGACCCCCAACACAACACTGTGTACTGTTGACCCCACCACAACAGTGAGTAGTGTTGACCCTACCACAACATTGAGTACTGTTGACCCCACCACAACACTGAGTACTGTTGACCCCAGCGCAACACTGAGTACTGTTGACCCCACCACAACACATAGTACTGTTGACCATATCCCAACACTGAGTACTGTTCACCCCCAGAACTACATTGAGTACTGTTGACCCCACCACAGCACTGAGTGCTGTTGATCCAACCACAATGAGTACAGATGACCACTACCACAACACTGAGTACCGTTGACCCCACCACAAAACTGAGTACTGTTGATCCCACCACAACACTGAGTACTGTTGACCCCACCACAACACTGAGTACTGTTGACCCCACCACAACTCTGAGAACTGTTGACCCACCATAACACTGAGTACCGATGATCCACAACAACACTGAGTACTGTTGACCCCACCAGAACACTGAGTACTGTTGATCCAACCACAATGAGTACAGATGACCACTACCACAACACTGAGTACCGTTGACCCCACCACAAAACTGAGTACTGTTGATCCCACCACAACACTGAGTACTGTTGACCCCACCACAACACTGAGTACTGTTGATCCAACCACAATGAGTACAGATGACCACTACCACAACACTGAGTACCGTTGACCCCACCACAAAACTGAGTACTGTTGATCCCACCACAACACTGAGTACTGTTGACCCCACCACAACACTGAGTACTGTTGACCCCACCACAACTCTGAGAACTGTTGACCCACCATAACACTGAGTACCGATGATCCACAACAACACTGAGTACTGTTGACCCCACCAGAACACTGAGCACTGTTGACCCCCAGCACAGCACTGAGTACTGTTGACCCAAGCACAACACTGAGTACTGTTGACCCACAAAAACACTGAGAACTGTTGACCCCACCAAAACACTGAGTACTGTTGACCCCCACCACAACACTGAGTACTGTTGATCCACCACAACACTGAGTACTGTTGACCCTATCACAACACTGAGAACTGTTGACCCCAACACAACACTGAGTACTGTTTTCCTCACCACAACACTGAGTACTGTTGATCTCTACCACAACCCTGAGTACTGTTGACCCACAACACAACACTGTGTATTGTTGATCCCACCACAACACTGAGAACTGTTAATCCCACCACAACACTGAGTACAGATGACCACCACCACAACACTGAGTACTGTTGACCCCACCACAACACTGAGAACTGTTGACCCCACCACAACACTGAGTACTGTTTAACTCACCACAACAATGAGTACTGTTGAGCCCCACCACAACACTGAGTACTGTTGATCCAACCACAATGAGTACAGATGACCACTACCACAACACTGAGTACGGTTGACCCCACCACAAAACTGAGTACTGTTGATCCCACCACAACACTGAGTACTGTTGACCCACAACACAACACTGTGTATTGTTGATCCCACCACAACACTGAGTACTGTTGATCCAACCACAATGAGTACAGATGACCACTACCACAACACTGAGTACCGTTGACCCCACCACAAAACTGAGTACTGTTGATCCCACCACAACACTGAGTACAGATGACCACCACCACAACACTGAGTACTGTTGATCCCACCACAACACTGAGTACAGATGACCCCCACCACAACACTGAGTGCTGTTGACCCCAACACAACAAAGAGTATTGTTGTCCCCGCCACAACACAGAGTACTGTTGAGCCCCACCACAACACTGAGTACTGTTGAACCCACCACAACAATAAGTACTGTTGACCCCACCACAACACTGACTACTGTTGACCTCAACACAACACTGAGTTCTGTTGACCCCACCACAACACTGAGTACTGTTGACCCCACCACAACACTGAGTACTGTGGACCCACCACAACACTGAGTGCTGTTGACCCCACCACAACACTGAGTACTGTTGATCCCACCACAACATTGATTACTGTTGACCCTATCACAACATTGAGAACTGTTCTGTTGACCCCAACACATTACTGAGTAATATTGACCCCCACCACAACACTGAGTACTGTTGACCCCACCACAACACTGAGCATTGTTGACCCCAACACCACACTGAGTACTGTTGAACACCACCACAACACTGAGTACTGTTGACCCCACGACAACACTGAGTTGTGTTGAGCCCACCACAACACTGAGTACTGTTGACACCCCCATAACACTGAGTACTGTTGACCCCCCAGAACACTGAGTACTGTTGACCCCACCACAACACTGAGTACTGTTGACCCCCACCACAACACTGAGCACTGTTGGCCCCCACCACAACACTGAGAACTGTTGACCCCACCACAACACTGAGTACTGTTCACCCCGAGCACTGCACTGAGTACTGTTGACCCCACCACAACACTGAGTACTGTTGACCCCACCACAGAACTGAGTACTGTTGACCCCACCACAACACTGAGCACTGTTGGCCCCCACCACAACACTGAGAACTGTTGACCCCACCACAACACTGAGTACTGTTCACCCCGAGCACTACACTTAGTACTGTTGACCCCACCACAACACTGAGGGCTGTTAACCCCCACCACATCGGTGAGTGCTGTTGACCCCACCACAACACTGAGTACTGTTGACCCCTTCCACAACACTGACTACTGTTGACCCCACCACAGCACTGAGTACTCTTGACCCCACCACAACACTGAGTACTGTTGACCCCACCACAACACTGAGTACTATTGACTCACCATGACACTGAGTACTGTTGATCCACAACAACACTGAGTACTGTTGACTCCACCACAACAGTGAGTACTGTTGACCCCCAACACAACACTGAGCTCTGTTGACCCAACCACAACACTGAGTACTGTTGTTCCACAACAACACTGAGTACTGTTGACCCCACCAGAACACTGAGTACTGTTGGCCCCCAACACAACACTGAGTACTGTTGACCCAATCACAACACTGAGTACTGTTGACCCACCACAACACTGAGTACTGTTGACCCCACCACAACCCTGAGTACTGTTGACCCCCACCACAACACTGAGTACTGTTGACCCACCACAACACTGAGTACTGTTGACCGACCAAAACACTGAAAACTGTTGAACCCCAACACAACACTGAGTACTGTTTACCTCACCACAACACTGAGTACCGTTGAACGACCACAACACTGAGTACTGTTGATCCCACCACAACACTGAGTATTGTTGACCCCACCCGACACTGAGTACTGTTGACCCCCACCACAACACTGAGTACTGTTCACCCCACCACAACACTGAGTATGGTTGACCCCACCACAATGCTGAGTACAGTTGACACCCACCACAACACTGAGTACTGTTGAACCCACCACAACACTGAGAACTGTTGATCCCACCACAACACTGAGTACTGTTGAACCCACCACATCAGTGAGTACTGTTGACCCCACCACAACGCTGAGTACTGTTGACCCCACCACAACACTGAGTACTGTTGACCCACCGTAACACTGAGTACTGTTGACCCACAACACAACAGTGTGTACTGTTGATCCCTCCACAACACTGAGTACTGTTGATCCCACCACAACACTGAGTACAGATGACCACCACCACAACACTGAGTACTGTTGACCCATTATAACACTGAGGACTGTTAAATCCACCACAACACTGAGTACTGTTGACCCCACCACAACATTGAGTACTGTTGAACCCACCCCATCAGTGAGTACTGTTGACCCCGGCAAAACACTGAGTACTGTTGACCCCACCATAACGTACTGTTGACCGACCACAACACTGAGTATTGTTGACCCCACCACAACACTGAGTACTGTTGACCCCACTACAACACTGAGTACTGTTGACCCCCACCAAAACACTGAGTACTGTAGACACCACCACAACACTGCGTACTGTTGATCCCATCATAACACTGAGTACAGATGACTACCACCACAACACTGAGTACTGTTGACCCCAGCAAAACACTGAATACTGTTGACCCCACCACAACACTGAGTACTGTTGACCCCCACCACAACACTGACTACTATTGACCCCCACCATAACACTGAGTACTGTTGACCCGAACACAACACTGAGTACTGTTGTCCAAACCACAACACTGAGTACTGCTGAACTCACCACAACAATGAGTACTGTTGGTCCACCACAACACTGAGTACTGTGGTCCACCACAACACTGAGTACTGTTGACCCACCACAACACTGAGTACTGTTGGTCCACCAAAACACTGAGTACTGTTGGTCCACCACAACATTGAGTACTGTTGGTCCACCACAACACTGAGTACTGTTGGTCCACCACAACACTGAGTACTGTTGGTCCACCACAACACTGAGTACTGTTGGTCCACCACAACACTGAGTACTGTTGGTACACCACAACACTGAGTACTGTTGGTCCACCACAACACTGACTACTGTTGGTTCACCACAATGCTGAGTACTGTTGGTCCACCACAACACTGAGTACTATTGGTCCACCACAACACTGAGTACTGTTGGTCCACCACAACACTGAGTACTGTTGTCCTCTACAACACTGAGTACTGTTGGTCCACCACAACACTGAGTACTGTTGGTCCACCACAACACTGAGCACTGTTGGTCCACCACAACACTGAGTACTGTTGGTCCACCACAACACTTAGTACTGTTGGTCCACCACAACACTGAGTACTGTTGGTCCACCACAACTCTGAGTACTGTTGGTCCACCACCACACTGAGTACTGTTGGTCCACCACAACACTGAGTACTGATGGTCCACAACAACACTGAGTTCTGTTGGTCCACCACAACACTGAGTACTGTTGGTCCACCACAACGCTAAGTACTGTTGGTCCACCACAACACTGAGTACTGTTGGTCCACCACTACACTGAGTACTGTTGTCCTCTACAACACTGAGTACTGTTGGTCCACCACAACACTGAGTACTGTTGGTCCACCACAACACTGAGCACTGTTGGTCCACCACAACACTGAGTACTGTTGGTCCACCACAACACTTAGTACTGTTGGTCCACCACAACACTGAGTACTGTTGGTCCACCACAACACTGAGTACTGTTGGTCCACCACCACACTGAGTACTGTTGGTCCACCACAACACTGAGTACTGATGGTCCACAACAACACTGAGTTCTGTTGGTCCACCACAACACTGAGTACTGTTGGTCCACCACAACACTGAGTACTGTTGGTTCACCACAATGCTGAGTACTGTTGGTCCACCACAACACTGAGTACTGTTGGTCCTCTACAGCACTGAGTACTGTTGGTCCACCACAACGCTAAGTACTGTTGGTCCACCACAACACTGAGTACTGTTGGTCCACCACTACACTGAGTACTGTTGTCCTCTACAACACTGAGTACTGTTGGTCCACCACAACACTGAGTACTGTTGCTCCACCACAACACTGAGCACTGTTGGTGCACCACAACACTGAGTACTGTTGGTCCACCACAACACTTAGTACTGTTGGTCCACCACAACACTGAGTACTGTTGGTCCACCACAACACTGAGTACTGTTGGTCCACCACCACACTGAGTACTGTTGGTCCACCACAACACTGAGTACTGATGGTCCACAACAACACTGAGTTCTGTTGGTCCACCACAACACTGAGTACTGTTGGTCCACCACAACACTGAGTACGGTTGGTCCACCACAACACTGAGTACTGTTGGTCCATCACAACACTGAGTACTATTGGTCCATCACAACACTGAGTACTATTGGTCCACCACAACACTGAGTACTGTTGGTCCACCACAACACTGAGTACTGTTGGTCCACCACAACACTGAGTACTGTTGGTCCTCCACCACACTGAGTACTGATGGTCCACCACAACACTGAGTTCTGTTGGTCCACCACAACACTGAGTACTGTTGGTCCACCACAACACTGAGTACTGTTGGTCCACCACAACACTGAGTACTGTTGGTCCACCACAACACTGAGCACTGTTGGTCCACAACAACACTGAGTACTCTTGGTCCACCACAACACTGAGTACTGTTGGTCCACCACAACACTGAGTACTGTTGGTCCACCGCAACACTGAGTACTGTTGACCCACCACAACACTGAGTACTGTTGGTACACCACAACACTGAGTACTGTTGGTCCACCACAACACTGAGTACTGTTGGTCCACCACAACACTGAGTACTGTTGGTCCACCACAACACTGAGTACTGTTGGTCCACTACAACAATGAGTACTGTTGGTCCACCACAACACTGAGTACTGTTGGTCCACCACAACACTGAGTACTGTTGGTCCACCACAACACTGAGTACTGTTGGTCCACCACTACACTGAGTACTGTTGACCCACCACAACACTGAGTAATGTTGGTCCACCACAACACTGAGTTCTGTTGGTCCACCACAACACTGAGTACTGTTGGTCCACCACAACACTGAGTACTGTTGACCCACCACAACACTGAGTACTGTTGGTCCACCACAACACTGAGTACTGTTGGTCCACCACAACACTGAGTACTGTTGGTCCACCACAACACTGAGTACTGTTGGTCCACCACAACACTGAGTACTGTTGGTCCACCACAACACTAAGTACTGTTGGTCCACCACAACACTGAGTACTTTTGGTCCACCACAACACTGAGTACTGTTGGTACACCACAACACTGAGTACTGTTGGTCCACCACAACACTGAGTACTGTTGGTTCACCACAATGCTGAGTACTGTTGGTCCACCACAACACTGAGTACTGTTGGTCCTCTACAGCACTGAGTACTGTTGGTCCACCACAACGCTGAGTACTGTTGGTCCACCACAACACTGAGTACTGTTGGTCCACCACTACACTGAGTACTGTTGTCCTCTACAACACTGAGTACTGTTGGTCCACCACAACACTGAGTACTGTTGGTCCACCACAACACTGAGCACTGTTGGTCCACCACAACACTGAGTACTGTTGGTCCACCACAACACTGAGTACTGTTGGTCCACCACAACACTGAGTACTGTTGGTCCACCACAACACTGAGTACTGTTGGTCCACCACAACACTGAGTACTGTTGGTCCACCACAACACTGAGTACTTTTGGTCCACCACAACACTGAGTACTGTTGGTCCACCACCACACTGAGTACTGTTGGTCCACCACAACACTGAGTACTGATGGTCCACAACAACACTGAGTTCTGTTGGTCCACCACAACACTGAGTACTGTTGGTCCACCACAACACTGAGTACGGTTGGTCCACCACAACACTGAGTACTGTTGGTCCATCACAACACTGAGTACTATTGGTCCATCACAACACTGAGTACTATTGGTCCACCACAACACTGAGTACTGTTGGTCCACCACAACACTGAGTACTGTTGGTCCACCACAACACTGAGTACTGTTGGTCCACCACCACACTGAGTACTGATGGTCCACCACAACACTGAGTTCTGTTGGTCCACCACAACACTGAGTACTGTTGGTCCACCACAACACTGAGTACTGTTGGTCCACCACAACACTGAGTACTGTTGGTCCACCACAACACTGAGTGCTGTTGGTCCACCACAACACTGAGTACTGATGGTCCACCACAACACTGAGTACTGTTGGTCCACCACAACACTGAGTACTGTTTTTCCACCACAACACTGAGTACTGTTGGTCCACCACAACACTGAGTACAGTTGGTCCACCACAACACTGAGTACTGTTGGTCCACCACAACACTGAGTACTGTTGGTCCACCACAACACTGAGTACTGTTGGTCCACCACAACACTGAGTACTGTTGGTCCACCACAACACTGAGTACTGTTGGTCCACCACAACACTGAGTACTGTTGGTCCACCACAACACTGAGTACTGTTGGTCCACCACCACACTGAGTACTGTTGGTCCACCACCACACTGAGTACTGTTGGTCCACCACCACACTGAGTACTGATGGTCCACCACAACACTGAGTTCTGTTGGTCCACCACAACACTGAGTACTGTTGGTCCACCACAACACTGAGTACTGTTGGTCCACCACAACACTGAGTACTGTTGGTCCACCACAACACTGAGTGCTGTTGGTCCACCACAACACTGAGTACTGATGGTCCACCACAACACTGAGTACTGTTGGTCCACCACAACACTGAGTACTGTTTTTCCACCACAACACTGAGTACTGTTGGTCCACCACAACACTGAGTACAGTTGGTCCACCACAACACTGAGTACTGTTGGTCCACCACAACACTGAGTACTGTTGGTCCACCACAACACTGAGTACTGTTGGTCCACCACAACACTGAGTACTGTTGGTCCACCACAACACTGAGTACTGTTGGTCCACCACAACACTGAGTACTGTTGGTCCACCACAACACTGAGTACTGTTGGTCCACCACCACACTGAGTACTGTTGGTCCACCACCACAGTCAACACTACTGACTGAACTACAAGATGATAGTGATAGAACTACAAGATGATAGTGATAGAACTACAAGATGATAGTGATAGAACTACAAGATGATAGTGATAGATCTACAAGATGATAGTGATAGAACTACAAGATGATAGTGATAGAACTACAAGATGATAGTGATAGAACTACAAGATGATAGTGATAGAACTACAAGATGATAGTGATAGAACTACAAGATGGTAGTGATAGAACTACAAGATGATAGTGATAGAACTACAAGATGATAGTGATAGAACTACAAGATGGTAGTGATAGAACTACAAGATGATAGTGATAGAACTACAAGATGGTAGTGATAGAACTACAAGATGATAGTGATAGAACTACAAGATGATAGTGATAGAAATACAAGATGGTAGTGATAGAACTACAAGATGATAGTGATAGAACTACAAGATGATAGTGATAGAACTACAAGATGGTAGTGGTAGCACTACAAGATGATAGTGATAGAACTACAAGATGATAGTGATAGATCTACAAGATGATAGTGATAGATCTACAAGATGATAGTGATAGAACTACAAGATGATAGTGATAGAACTACAAGATGATAGTGATAGAACTACAAGATGATAGTGATAGAACTACAAGATGATAGTGACAGATCTACAAGATGATAGTGATAGATCTACAAGATGATAGTGATAGAACTACAAGATGGTAGTGATAGAACTACAAGATGATAGTGATAGAACTACAAGATGATATTGATAGAACTACAAGATGGTAGTGATAGAACTACAAGATGATAGTGATAGAACTACAAGATGATAGTGATAGAACTACAAGATAATAGTGATAGAACTACAAGATGATAGTGATAGAACTACAAGATGGTAGTGATAGAACTACAAGATGATAGTGATAGAACTACAAGATGATAGTGATAGTACTACAAGATGGTAGTGGTAGCACTACAAGATGATAGTGATAGAACTACAAGATGATAGTGATAGATCTACAAGATGATAGTGATAGATCTACAAGATGATAGTGATAGAACTACAAGATGATAGTGTTAGAACTACAAGATGATAGTGATAGAACTACAAGATGATAGTGATAGAACTACAAGATGATAGTGATAGAACTACAAGATGATAGTGATAGAACTACAAGATGATAGTGATAGAACTACAAGATGATAGTGATAGAACTACAAGATGATAGTGATAGAACTACAAGATGGTAGTGATAGAACTACAAGATGATAGTGATAGAACTACAAGATGGTAGTGATAGAACTACAAGATGATAGTGATAGAACTACAAGATGATAGTGATAGAACTACAAGATGGTAGTGATAGAACTACAAGATGATAGTGATAGAACTACAAGATGGTAGTGATAGAACTACAAGATGATAGTGATAGAACTACAAGATGATAGTGATAGAACTACAAGATGATAGTGATAGAACTACAAGATGATAGTGATAGAACTACAAGATGATAGTGATAGAACTACAAGATGATAGTGATAGAACTACAAGATGATAGTGATAGAACTACAAGATGATAGTGATAGAACTACAAGATGATAGTGATAGAACTACAAGATGGTAGTGATAGAACTACAAGATGGTAGTGATAGCACTCACGTGGGGCCCCAGTAACAAGATACCACTCGCCTGGGGCCCCCAGTAACATGGTACCAGTCACTAGCGGCCCTCAGCAACAAGGTACCACTCTCTAGTGTGCCCTTAGTAACAAAGTACCACTCACTAGGGACCCCAGTAACAAGGTACCACTCACTTGGGGTCCCTGTAATAAGGTACCACTCACTAGGGGCTTCCAGTAACAAGGTACCACTCACTAGGGGCCCCAGTAACAAGGTACCACTCACTATGGAACCTCTGGTAAAACTGCCTCAGAAGAACTGATTTATCCTCTGACAAACAAGCAAGGACTCAAGGCTTTTCACTTCAAAGTAGTCCAAGAGGTTCTCAGTGAAGACGCTGACTTAAGACCTGAGTGCACACTTAATTCCCTAGCCTTGATAAATAAACGGATTCTCCTCCTTCAAAGGAAGTATCTTGTGGGTTTTAATAATATCATACCCTGATAATGGCTCTCAGAGTTTCTTATTTGGCTCTGTCCTCGACTCTATTGTGTCTGTGGCAGAGCACTTGGCTTTGTTTACTACTGGTGTTTAAGTGCTGGGACTGCTTGTCCTAAAGTGTTATCGCTTATTTGTTTACTCATTTTATTTATTATTGGTGATTGCTATATATTAATGTGCTGAAGATAAATCGGATCTAAATTGGTGATATCACATTAATACAGTCAATTTTTTTGTACTGTGACATACTCACTCACTGAACCCATTTTTCTAGAAAAATTTTTATCATATGGGATGTAGCTATGCCGAAGATGGTCATCCGTGACCTCAGGTCGTTGACCACCAGAAATACAAGAACGTCAGCAGCTGTGGCAAGAGTTTGGTGCAATGATGGTGGGAGCAGTAGTTGACTAGTGACAGTGTCACCTGCTAGTCTGGTAGGTAGTGTATTACTGACAGTGTAACAGTGTAGTGATAGTGTAACCTGCTAGTCTAGCAGGTAGTGTATTAATGACAGTGTAGCAGTATAGTGATAGTGTAACCTGCTAGTCTAGCAGGTAGTGTATTAATGACAGTGTAGCAGTATAGTGATAGTGTAACCTGCTAGTCTAGCAGGTAGTGTATTAATGACAGTGTAACAGTGTAGTGACAGTGTCACCTGCTAGGTGAGGCAAAGCATCACATCTGTCAGACACTGAAACATCATGGGATCTTGTTACAAAGAATTCTTCAACACTTGTCCACCTTTGGACGAAGACCTACTTCGACTAGTAGATGGTACCACTATGACCCCGACTCCTACTGCTTCGCCTCACCTGACTACAGTATATGTGCCACTTCTACGGTCCTATGCTGTACTTTCTACAAGACTGATGGACTGAGCACATCGACTCCAAGCTGAGGGACTGATTACCTCAAACTCCTCCTCTCTTTACACCTTTCTGCTTTGTAATGGACTGATGAAGCCACTGTGTGGCGAAACGTTTCTTCAGTAAAGATTCTCATATGTTGCATAAGTGTCTCAATCTTCAACTTGTCGGTTTTAAACCATTTATCCTAAAACAGAATGACTGAACTAATAAGTTAGCCAGGATATATGTCTTAAATGTTGTGCATCCTATGGGCGTTCACATTAATGAATGTTTTATGTATGCGGTAATTTAAAAGAAAGAACTGTATTGTGTTTAGCATATTTTAATCTCAGGATGTCCAATAGTAGTCTGAAGAAAATGATAATTATACGAAAACAAATTTCAACCGAACTCTATAGACTTGAGAAAGAGGGAGAATAATACAATCCAGTATATATACCATGATGGCATAAACCTTGGTAATAAATACCGACAAGTTGGTTTAGAAAGACACGTAGAAAACCTACCAACAAGGACGATCTTATACACTTTTATTCACACCAAGACACCCGCACTAAAAGAAGAGTCGTCATTGGCTTCTTGAGAGCTCTTCGCATCTCCAGCCCTTGTTTTCTTGAAGAAGAATGTATTTACATAACACAAGCCTTTACACGTCTTCACTTTCCATCTTTCTTCACCCGAGATTGTAGACTCAAGGCACAAGCTATCCTCAACAAACCGCCCATGGAACAGCCCCCTAAGCAGTTCATAGTGCTCCCATGTGGTGAAGTTGCCACAAATACTCGCCGGGCACTTGCTATGAGTAACATCAATGTTTCCACCATAAACACATCATCTATCAAAGATCTCACTACGAAACGCAGCCCCACACCTCTAACTTCTACAGCAGGCGTCTACACCATCCCCTGTGGCTTCTGTCCCAAGAAATATGTATTCGAGACAGGCAGAGATCTTGCGGTCCACCTGAACGAGCATCGAAGTGCCTGTAACAGAGACGATGTAAGGTACGCCTGTGTCCTCCACAGAGACTCCACGGGGCATTTGATGAACTGGAAAGTGGCACAACTCGTTCTCACCGAACCAGACCTCAGACGCCGACGGAGCCTAGAAGCCTCACTAATCGCCGTCACCGACACAATACAAAATAACACTGGAAACCACAAAATTTCAAAAACATTAGCATACATGATACTCAAGCAGGCTAAGCACCACCAACCCAACAACACAGGAGTCACATGACCTCATCGTCTACCCGTCCTCATCCCAACATGGCATTCTTCAGGTCACCATGCGTCACTCACACGTCACTCTCCGCCTATATATAATGTCTTTCTACCTCTGTACGTTAGAAGTAATCAAGGTCCCAGTGACCGTAACGTTTTCTAATGAATATGTCAGTGTTTGCTTACGTGTCTTTCTAAACCATCTATCATGATCTTTACATGTAGGGAAAGTCATAAGATTATTTCGAATTGAAGACAATGAACATACTCATGGAAGTAACGACACCAGCACTGAAGCACTGGTTCCTCTGAGAGTTTGTGACACTCGGTGATGATGACACAAGTGAATGTAAACATTATCAGCAGATCTATTCTCACATCCTGAGTCGTTATGTACTTAAATGTTAAAAATGTCTTTCTCAGCGATATTCTTGATAACTAACTTCATAGACTGTAAAATTTACAATCACTAGAGAACACATTGTTTATTTGTCTAGAGAACTTTGAGAACTTTGCTTGCAACACAGTACATATACCTCACTGTAATGTTTGTGGGAATAAATACATTGTACAACTTATCACTTACTGTAAATGATTTATGACAAATGTAACTTACACAACTGAGAGAATAGTTGGTCCAGGTCCTGGACCCATCATGTGTCTGTAACCTTTAGACTACACTACACACACACACACACACACACACACACACACACACACACACACACACACACACACACACACACACACACACACACACACACACACACACACACAAAAGACTCAGAAGTATCCCTGTTTGCAGACGATATGAAGCTAATGAGGACCAGGCAGGACTGCAAATGGAACTTGACAGGCTGCAAGCCTGGTGCAGCAACTGGCTCCTAGAGTTTAACCCCAGCAAGTGCAAAGTCATGAAAATCGGGGAAAGGCAAAGAAGATTGCAGACAAAGTACACCTTAGGGGGCCAAAGACTAAAACCTCACTCAAAGAAAAGGATCTGGGAGTGAGTATTATACCGAACACATCTCCTGAAGCGCACATCAACCAAATAACTGCTGCAGCATTTTGGCGATTAGCAAACCTAAGAATAGCATTCCGGCACCTCAGTAAGGAATCGTTCAGGACTCTGTGCACAGTGTACATCAGGCCCATACTTAAGTATGCAGCACCCGTCTGGAACCCACACCTAGTCAAACACGTCAAGAAATTAGAGAAAGTGCAGAGGTTTGCAACGCGACTAGTCCCGAAGATAAGGGGCATGTCTTACGAGGAGAGGTTAAGTGAAATTGATCTGACGACACTGGAGGACATGAGAGAGGGGAGACATGATAACAACATATAGAATACTGAGAGGAATTGACAAGGTGGACAGACAGGATGTTCCAGAGATGGAACACAGCAACAAGGGGTCACAATTGGAACTTGAAGACTCAGACTAGTCACCAACCCACAAATACCATCCAAAGTACACAGTCGACATCATCCCACACTCAGTTCAACGATTCATACCATATACCATATACCACTTCAACCCACACAAACCACTGCAACCTAAACATAATACCTCAACCAGTGCATACGAATTCACCCCACTTACAATGCTATAAATCACACATACTGTATTTTCCGGCATATAAGGCGCACCATCATATGAGACTTACAAGACGATGTTTCCAAACAGTTGTAACGTTAGTAAACAACTGTTAAAGTGTAACCCAAAGCCTATCCTTGACTCTGACTTTGAGCATATAAGGCGCAGACTGATTTTAAAAGACTTTTGATGGAAATAATTGCGTCTTATATGCCGAAAAATACGGTACCCACTGTACTTCAACTGGCATCCATTGTACTCAGGGGGTTACCCCAGAGCAAACTACATAGTTATCATGCATAAAAAAGGAATAGGTTATCAGGAAGGGTGAAGGGAGTGCAGGAAGATCACCGGCAGCCTGACCTCTAGGAGGAGCATACATTATAGGATTGATGAAATGAACAAACAAATAGGACCAAAAGTGAACTTTGAAACCTGACACAGAAGGCAGAAAAAAAAACAAAAATTGATAATAAAGAGAGGAAGCGTCAGGAGAAATTTATTAATATTAAGGAGGAGGTAGAAAGAAAAATTCATAGAAATTAAACTTTAGCACACGAGGAAGATGTAAGAGTGGAAAAAACTCGATAATGAAATGAGGCTACTGAGTCAGGAAGACTTAGCAATCCTCCAAGTGAAGACACATCAGAGAAAGAGAAAGATAAAAATCGAGAAACTTCAACATGTGAGCTGCCAACATATGATCAACAGGTCAGGAAAGAAATAAATAAAATGGTGAATGGCCCTGAGGAATTATAGGTTAAGAGAGAAACGTTGATGAGACAACAAGGAGAAGACCTGAGGCATGGAACTCTCAATAATTCTACCTCACTTTAAAAAATACTCAATTGCCCAATTTTATTCTAAATCCCTATTATTGCCCAATTTTACTTTAAACTATATTGATCAAACTTATTGTAAACTTCTTTTACTGACCATTTTTATTCCATACTTTTTTAACCTAGTATTTTCAACTACAACTTTTATATCATCCTGTCTACCATCTTACTAGCATATTATAACCAAGTCATTGCCATTTTTATTTTTATCAATTCTTTTTTTTATTATTATCTTGCTACCTTAATTTGTGTATTTTATCCTGTCAATTTAAATCTAATTATACTCTAATTCTTGTAAACAACTTATATAAGACCTTAGTGCAATTACAATTGAGAGTCTTGTTCCTTTATTATATTATTAGATTAATCACAGTTTTACTCTAGCTCATTCTAGCTCAATACATAGTCAATACCAAATTCACTATACTAGACCATAGTGCAATTACTAGTGAGGGACTGGTGCTATTTGTAATTTGTATTTTTATATTATTAGACTAAACCTAGTTGTACTATAGCTCTTTCTAGCTCAATACATAGTCAATACCAAATTCACTATATTAGACCATAGTGCAATTACTAGTGAGAGACTGGTGCTACTTTTAATTTGTATTTTTATATTATTAGATTAAATTCAGTTGTACCATAGCTCATTCTACCTCAAGACATAGTCAATACCAATTTCACTATATTAGACCATAGTGCAATTACTAGTGAGAGACTAGTGCTATTTTTAATTTGTACTTTTATATTATTAGATTAAACCTATTGTACTTTAGCTCACTCTAGCTCAAAACATAGACTCCACAAAAGTCATTATTAGACCTTAGTGCAATTACAAGTGAGAGTCTTGTTCTATTTTTAATTTGTATTTTTATATTACTAGTTTATACCTAGTTGTACTTTAGTTCATTCCAGCACAACACACAGACAACATCAACTTCATTATGTGTAGTAGTGACTATACTCTACATGACCAAAATACTCTAGCTATATACTTGTCCAAACTTCCTACCACTACAGATATCAGTAGTAGAACTCAACACATAACTCAGGATATAAATAACCATAATTCTAAACCTAGAAGATGATTGATCACGTTGACCCTGATCTAAACCTCCATAATCTGACACCTAATCAAAACCTATTGGAAAGTAACTGCCTTTATTACACAGCATCACAAGCCAGCACTATCCTAAACAATGCTAAAATCCTATCAGTACTTAACTACAACATCAGGTCCTTAAGCAAACACTATGATGACCTCCTAGCACTCCTTGAATCACTAAAGACACCCTTCTCCTGCATTATTCTTACTGAGACCTGGCTTAAGCAGGACACAATAGATATCTACCCTCTACCAGGATACACAGCTATTACAAAAAAGTAATTTTTTAAAGAAGAGAGAGATGTTAAGATTTACTTCTTTTGTAATAAAGAGTTCGGGATACATAAATACACACATTAATATAAATTAATCTTTAATATATAAAAATCAACTATCTTTGGTCTAGAGGTATTTGAACTATGATATAATAATAATATGTACATGTTACTATAATAAATTATAATCAGCATTTTACTAAAATATAATTAATAACCCTACACAGGGTACAACTCTTGACACTACTGTCACTATATATATATATCTCTATGCTAAAACAATAAATTATAAATAACATTTTTATAATAATAAATTACAATCAACTGCCTCTCACGACACGAAGTCAGTCACACGACACTGTTCAGTGTACACTACAACCAGGCCATCTTCAGTGTCCCACGACACCCTTTTCATCTCAGTGTTCCACTACGGTCCTGTGCATATCTCAGTGTTCCACTCCATCGTACGTCCCTCAGTGTCACACTACGGTCCTGGCCCAGTTCAGTGTAACACTCCAACCTTTTCTTCATGTAATGTCCCACTAAACAGCATCTGACGACTCCGGCCCACAGTTGATCAACGTAGACGGTGAGTCCACAGACATCACCGGTAGTCCAGTAAATCCTCTCCAAAGGCGGTTGACACACCGCTAGCCGAACACCATGCTGCAAGCTCACTGAATGCGGCCGTCAAGTAACTGAGGCCAACAGACTCAGTGAGCTGCGGTGAGCGGTTCTTCTAACGCCAGTAGATAGGTACGATTCGGTGGTCAGGTACCTACTGCATAGACGTGTACCCTGAGGAGTTCAGGTACTTAATGTTGAAGCCAGTAGACGTGTACCCTTCGGTGGTCAGGTACCTACTGCTTAGGTGTGTACAGCGAGGCGCTCAGGTACATAATATTTCTAAAGCCAGTAGACGTGTACCCTTCGGTGGTCAGGTACCTACTGCTTAGGTGTGTACAGCGAGGCGCTCTGGTACATACTGTTACTAAAGCCAGTAGACGTGTACCCTTCGGTGGTCAGGTACCTACTGCTTAGGTGTGTACAGCGAGGCGCTCTGGTACATACTGTTACTAAAGCCAGTAGACGTGTACCCTTCGGTGGTCAGGTACCTACTGCTTAGGTGTGTACCGTGAGGCACTCAGGCTCTTACTGCTCTAAGGCCGGCTCAGCAGTCCCCACATTGGGTTTGATGACCCACCCAATGGTACTGCCGGCCGGCAGGTTAACTATTTAACCGCTAGTTTGGCAGGGGCCGCAACAACAGCAATTCACAACAGCAGAACAAACCAAGTTGGGGGTGGTATTGCAATCTATTACTCTAACCAATTATCTTGTCTTAGCACCACTTGCTTTAGTGATGAATATGGGGAATACATTTTTGCTAATTTTACTGTAAAAAACCTTAAGACGCCTATAACAATCGGTGCCATTTACCGGATACCTCACACAAACATCCCAAATTTCAGTGAGAAATTAAAGTCACTAATAACAAACAGACAAATGAATAAGCACCACCTTCTCTTAGCTGGAGACTTCAACATCAACCTTGGCTTACTAGATGATCAGCCTGTAACTGATTTCATCAACAATATGAACAACACACTTCTCATACCAACAATAACTAAACCAACCAGGCTCACTGAGACAAGTGCAACCATAATAGACCACATATGGACCAATATACTAGCCCCCCTTAAATCAGGGATAATCACAGATAGCACTACAGACCACTACCCTACCTTCCTCCTGACAAACATTAGTAAACCACCACTTGAATACAACAAAGTCTCATTTAGACTCCATGACGAGGCCTCAGTAAGAAAGTTCACAGCTGACCTAGAGACTGTTGATTGGCCTACAGAATTCTCCAAGGCCAATGGTATTGATGACTGGACAGACATCTTTCTTAACAAATTACTTAGACTACCTGGAGTTTACCTGGAGAGAGTTCCGGGGGTCAACGCCCCCGCGGCCCGGTCTGAGACCAGGCCTCCTGGTGGATCAGAGCCTGATCAACCAGGCTGTTGCTGCTGGCTGCACGCAAACCAACATACGAGCCACAGCCCGGCTGATCCGGAACTGACTTTAGGTGCTTGTCCAGTGCCAGCTTGAAGACTGCCAGGGGTCTGTTGGTAATCCCCCTTATGTGTGCTGGGAGGCAGTTGAACAGTCTCGGGCCCCTGACACTTATTGTATGGTCTCTTAACGTGCTAGTGACACCCCTGCTTTTCATTGGGGGGATGGTGCATCGTCTGCCAAGTCTTTTGCTTTCGTAGTGGGTGATTTTCGTGTGCAAGTTCGGTACTAGTCCCTCTAGGATTTTCCAGGTGTATATAATCATGTATCTCTCCCTCCTGCATTCCAGGGAATACAGGTTTAGGAACCTCAAGCGCTCCCAATAATTGAGGTGTTTTATCTCCGTTATGCGCGCCGTGAAAGTTCTCTGTACATTTTCTAGGTCGGCAATTTCACCTGCCTTGAAAGGTGCTGTTAGTGTGCAGCAATATTCCAGCCTAGATAGAACAAGTGACCTGAAGAGTGTCATCATGGGCTTGGCCTCCCTAGTTTTGAAGGTTCTCATTATCCATCCTGTCATTTTTCTAGCAGATGCGATTGATACAATGTTATGGTCCTTGAAGGTGAGATCCTCCGACATGATCACTCCCAGGTCTTTGACGTTGGTGTTTCGCTCTATTTTGTGGCCAGAATTTGTTTTGTACTCTGATGAAGATTTAATTTCCTCATGTTTACCATATCTGAGTAATTGAAATTTCTCATCGTTGAACTTCATATTGTTTTCTGCAGCCCACTGAAAGATTTGGTTGATGTCTGCCTGGAGCTTTGCAGTGTCTGCAATGGAAGACACTGTCATGCAGATTCGGGTGTCATCTGCAAAGGAAGACACGGTGCTGTGGCTGACATCCTTGTCTATGTCGGATATAAGGATGAGGAACAAGATGGGAGCGAGTACTGTGCCTTGTGGAACAGAGCTTTTCACCGTAGCTGCCTCGGACTTTACTCTGTTGACGACTACTCTCTGTGTTCTGTTAGTGAGGAAATTATAGATCCATCGACCGACTTTTCCTGTTATTCCTTTAGCACGCATTTTGTGCGCTATTACGCCATGGTCACACTTGTCGAAGGCTTTTGCAAAGTCTGTATATATTACATCTGCATTCTTTTTGTCTTCTAGTGCATTTAGGACCTTGTCGTAGTGGTCCAATAGTTGAGACAGACAGGAGCGACCTGTTCTAAACCCATGTTGCCCTGGGTTGTGTAACTGATGGGTTTCTAGATGCGTGGTGATCTTGCTTCTTAGGACCCTTTCAAAGATTTTTATGATATGGGATGTTAGTGCTATTGGTCTGTAGTTCTTTGCTGTTGCTTTACTGCCCCCTTTGTGGAGTGGGGCTATGTCTGTTGTTTTTAGTAACTGTGGGACGACCCCCGTGTCCATGCTCCCTCTCCATAGGATGGAAAAGGCTCGTGATAGGGGCTTCTTGCAGTTCTTGATGAACACAGAGTTCCATGAGTCTGGCCCTGGGGCAGAGTGCATGGGCATGTCATTTATCGCCTGTTCGAAGTCATTTGGCGTCAGGATAACATCGGATAGGCTTGTGTTAATCAAATTTTGTGGCTCTCTCATAAACATTGTCCTATAAAAACAAAACAGATCACAAACAAACGGCTTGGTTGCCCATGGCTAACCAGCACCATTCTGAAATCCATAGACAAGAAACACCAATATGAAAAGCAATATAGACAGGGCTTAATACACAAAGATACTCTTAAACACTATTCATCAGCTCTCACCAAAGTAATAAAAAAAGCCAAACAACTATACTACTCTAGTAGATTCACAGACACTAGAGGAGATATAAAAAAGACCTGGAAAACACTCTCTCAGATTCTAGGGACCCACAAACTGAGAAAAACCAAGAATATTGTCCTAACTAAACCTAATGAAACACCACTACATCCCACTGACACAGTTAACAAGATAAACGACTTCTTCTCAAACATAGGATCTAATCTCGCCAGTAAAATCCCACATACCAATGTCCATGCCGGGGACTACCTAGATGGTAATTTCCCTAATTCCTTCTATCATTCGTCTCTCGACCTCCGGGGAGAGAGGACGCAAGCCTAGTAGCTACACCTGCCCTCTGGTGGTGACCTTTAGCAACTAGAAGACAAAATGGCGTACCGAGTGGGACAACGGATTAACACTGTTTGTATACAGCTGGTACGTGGCACGCTTACTGGAGCAACGATGCATACATTGCTACCTGCTATCATCAGGGACGCCTATGGTGTCCCCAACGAGGAAGTATATGGTGTTGCCTTGAATGGGATGACCAGAGTATTCCTAAAACTGAATCGTACTGGCGTCTACGACAGACTTGTTGAAGAGTATCAGGAGAGGAAGGTGACGGTGAACTCGGCAGTGGACGTCGTTATGCATGACGTATCCAGGTACTATACGTGGGTGAAGGTCAGGAATGTCCCTTTCGAGGCGACGGCGTATAGTATACAGGAGGTATTCAACAACTACGGTAAAGTCCATTCGGCAACGATGGGAGTATGGACAGAAGGGCCATATAAGGGACGACCTGAGGGCTCTTATACCCTCAAAATGACGTTGGCTATGCCTATACCATCCTACGTCATGTTGGTGGAGTCCAGGACGCAGGTTTTTGTACACTATGCCGGCCAGAGAAAGACCTGTCGACTTTGTGGCTCATATGATCATATGGCAGCTCACTGTCCTAGAAGGCAGCCTACCAGGGCTCCTGGTACGTTGGCAGTGGAGCAGAGACCATGCGAGTTGATGCCTGAGTTGGGAGAGGTGGAACCAGTGACGAGTGGTCGATGGAGTGAAGAGGTAGAACGGGAAGTATCGACGGTCGGTACCTGTGTTACCATCCCAGAGGTGACAGGGGAGGGGCCCCCATCGCCTGAGGGACGGGTGGACGTGGAAGAGTCTACCCAGGAGAAGTTGCTGGATGCGGTGCTGAAGGAGTTCTTCGACGAGACGGTGGCCGGGGAGGATGGTCCTGAGAAGTCAAGTGAGATACAGCTGATGGTTGAGCAGCAGGAACAGGTGAAGGGTTCGAGGAATGCCAGAGAGGACATGGAAGTGGTGGTAGAAGTCCATCAGGAGGATGTGCAGGAAGTAGATTTGTGTGTGAGTGAGAGCTCACGAAAAAGGACTGCGGGTGCTTTTGACCTCGATGAGGTTTTAACACCTGGGCAGAGACCCGGGAAGAAGTCATGGGTAGTTGTAGGGGAAAAGGTAGGCAGGGGAGTGGGTGTACCGGGGAAGATCAGTGGGGGGGGGCAAGGAGGGGCTGGAGGCCAGGTTAGAAAAAAGGATAAAAATGGTACAGGTACTGAGAAAGGTGAAGTGAGTAAGATACAGCGGCATAGGGGTAAGCCCCCTCTTCTAGCAAATTCAAGTGTGTCACAATAAATGTCAATGGGCTGAAATCTGAGGTAAAAAGGGTTTGGTTAGAGTGGTTTTTACGAAGGTTTGATGTGGATGTATGTTTTTTGCAGGAGCATAACCATAGGTTAGGGAGTGAATTGAGTTTGAGGGGTTATAAAATGTTTGTCAGTAATGCTTTGCAATTAAAAGGAGGGGTAGCAGTAGCTGTAAAGGAGACCAGCCCATTGCGTGTCATGGGTTGGGAGGAGGGGGGAGGGGGGAGGGTTGTAAGGGTAGATGGGCACTGGGGGGTGAGGAGAGTATGTTTCATTGGTGTATATATGCCAGCATGTAACAATGTTAGAGTTAAAGTTGATTTTGTACGTGATGTTTTGATGTATTATTTGCGGGGTTTACCTTCCATAACTGTAATTGGAGGTGATTGGAACTGTGTGATTAGGTATGGGGATGTGACGCCGAGGGGGGCAGGATGTGTTTTGGGTGCACTACGGGATGTGTTGAGGGATGTAGGTGTTGTAGATGTGGTGGGCAGGGGGGAGTATGGGGTGGAGCACACGTTTATTCGTGGGAATTATGGGGCGAGGTTAGATAGGATATATGTGATGCAGGGGATTGGTGTGGAGAGAGTGAGGGCTTTTGATGTCGGTTTTTCGGATCATAGGGCGGTGATAGCTGATCTGCGGGTGGATGGTATAGTTCGCATATATGCTGGGTATTGGAAATTGAATGTGAGGCTTCTGCAGGAGGGGGATGAAGGCTCATCCTTTGAGGAATGGTGGAGACATTGCTGGGAGGGTAGGGATGGTGGGATGGATTTGCTTGACTGGTGGGAGATGCGAGCAAAGACAGCAATAGCAGAGTTTTTTAGGATACGTGGAAAGGAACAGGCAAGGTGGAGATATGGTTTGCAAAACTACCTGGAGGGACAGCTGAATGCTGTTTATGACGGGGGGGGAAGGGAAGATGTGCGAGGTGAGGTGGATGGCTTAAGGAGTAGGATTGAAGGATTACATAATGAAAGGTTTAACGCGATTAGAGTTAGGGCAGGATTAGAGGAGGTGTTAAAGGGTGATCGACCATCAGGTTATGTCCTAAGAAAATTTAGGGAAAGGCAGATGGTGACTACCATAGCGCATCTAGTGGTCGCTGATGGGGGGGGGGGGTTATGTGGTGGGTCAAGGTCTTACTGATACAGATGATATTAGTGGTTATGCTGATTATTGGTTTAGGGAGAAATGGAGGAGGAACAAGGAAGTTGTCAGTGAGGAGGTATTTGGGGTTATGCAGAATACTATTGTATTGGGACAAGAGGAACAGGAAATGCTGGAGGGTAGTATTAGTGAGGAGGAGGTGGGGGAGGCGGTTTACGGGATGAGTCAGGGTAAGACGCCGGGCATTGATGGAATACCGAATGATTTTTATAGAGTTTATTGGGAATGCATTAGGTATGGGTTAGTGGAAGTCTTGAATCATATGTGGAGCAGTGGGAGGATGGGGAAGACCCAGAAAACAGGGATCGTTGTGTTGGTGCCGAAGAAGAAGGATGGGAAAGTATTTTTTTTTTTTTTATATTTTTATTTAAAAGGACACAGTACAAGATATAAATAAATAAAAGAACACAATTATTAACCGTTTGAAAATACAATGACCACAAGTGTTACATTCATATTGTATTAAAGAATATACCATCACCGAACAATGAAACGAACAGGATAACACCTGCTCAGAAAATAAACCTACAAATCAGCATACGAAGGATAAAATTATACATTACTTAAACAAAGGCTAACCCAACCCTACAATAAAATTACAAAGACATACCACATAATACTTCCCGCAAATAGCAGGAAACTCTTAACATAATAAAGAGCGAGAGAGCTCCAGCACCGAACAAAAAAAATTAGCAAAAACCAAAAACTCAAAATTTTATGTCTGTGTCCACATAAATCAAAGTGCACAGTAAATATTATTTAACATACAAAAATTAAAATGATAAGAACATTAATTTAAACATTAGGCAAACCAAAGCCGACAATAAACATTACATTGGTACATATCACAATGAAACTCCCCACATAAACACTGGGCAGGAAACACCCTCAAGTAAAAGACATAACATTATATACGCAAGTATCAACCCATACAACTAACAAAATCCTAACATAAGGTATCAAAACTGTCTAGTTACAGGACATAAAAACCTTATCTCCCTATTTGAAACACTAGTACATCATTGCTGATTTTTTTTTTTTTTTTTTTTTTTTTTTTTTTTTTTTTTTTTTTTTTTTTTTTTTTTTTTTTTATATAAACAGTCTAAAAGATAATATATAAACAAATAATTAGCATATAATTATAATTCTCATTGCCTAAAGACTCGCCGCACTTACTTCGTGCCGGCACATACTACCCCCCCCCTTTTCCCTATTATCAATATTATTATACTGGGCGTATATCATGGGAATAAAAATTCCTCATGCACATACAGTAGTCATAATTAAAAATATTGACATACAAGTTCGTACATGTTCCATCCTTATTTTTTCCCCAATAACACCATTGAACAAAACCAGTTTACAATCTCACAGAAACCCCATTAAGGGCATCTCACAATAAAATTGTCCACTCCTAACCTAATACCTCACTATTCATTATAATTCATATATCATTACATAACATGATTAGGTACTTAGAAAAAGGTGTCATTATATGTGATTATAAAATTGACTAAGCCAAAGATCATGATTTCATATATAAACATAGCAGAAAATTTTTCCCACAAAGCAACTGTGCAGGTTCACAGCACTTCGCAAACATAAGTTATACAACGATCAAGTTAACTTGTGTGCTTGTCTTAACATCATTCTGCTCTAAACCCGAGATCCCAAGGTTTAGTCATCATGGTTTTTAAGGTTATCCTGTATGCAGTGAACATAACCATAGATTCCAAATCCTCATTCATCTCCCTTCCACTCTATTCATAACCCTCCCACCATCCACACTACAAAGAAGCCTAAACCAACCCACCCTCATGTGTCCCCCGGTAGGAGACCAACCCTTTGCCCGCCCCCTGGGTTCATGAGGAGAAGGCCCCCCACAGTGAGATTCCGGTAACCCTCCGAAAAACTAACTACCCACCTCCCACCATAGACTTGCCTATTCCTACACATAGTTCTATAAAATCTCGCTGCTAACGCTTTTATCCTCAACTCTCCCCTAACCTCCCTCATCCCCCAAGATACATGTAAATAATCCGTCATAACATACATTAAGGCTCTACCCACATCACCCGGCACCCCAGTTACATCCAACATTAAGGCCCGTAGGAATGGCCATTGCCCCCCCCCCCAAAAGTCTGATAACTCTCAACATCCATAACCTCACCCCCTCCAAAGAGGGACAAAAATATACCGCATGAAAAGCCGTTTCGATGTCCCCACAATGCAAGCATGAGTCCTCTCTCACAAGACCCATTTTATATAACACATCCCTAGAGGCCAATATTCCCATCAGAAAACGATATACTAACTCTCGTACCCTCGCTGTTATTCTAAGCAAGCCAAACTTCCTCCATATGCTTATCCAGTCATATGTTGGATATACAGCAAGTCCCTGTAAGACACCCTTGCCTACCACGGCACCCACCATTCGTTTGACCTTTAACGTGGACACCTGTTTAACATGTAATAAAACCCTCAACATATCCTCACAATACCGCAAATCCCTTCCGCACCACCATCTTCGTGCATCCTCCATTACCCTACCTACCCTGACTCCCCTGTTTCCCCCAGTCCGGATATATCTTTGTTTAATATATAAAGCCATTACTCTATGACCCAATGACATCAGGCCAAGACCCCCACGTCTCCCCTCCGTCATCACCACGTCCTTGCTCAACCATGCCCTCCCAAACCCCCACACATACCTTAGAACCTTCCTCTGGATTTCTGCAATATCCTCTGCTCTTAAAGGGAACACCTCAGCCACTCCCCACACCTTACTGTAAACCAGAGAGTTGACCACTAAAACTCTCTGCTGTAATGTTACGTCCCTAGCCCTTAAGCCACCTAGCCTACCCAAAACCCTGCTCGTAACTAATTCCGAATTTATCTTCCTACTCTCCTGCACTTCCTCCATGTACCATATTCCACAAACCTTAATTCTGTCCACTACTGACCATCCCAAACCCTCCCCCAAGCCCCCTCCCACCCAATCCCCCACCTCTAATAGTCTCGACTTCATTAAATTAACTCTCATACCCGTGGCATCCCCAAAAATCTGAATGATTCCACCAACTTTCCTTAGATCTTCCTCATGCCTTACCAACACAGTAGTATCATCTACGTACCCCACAATCCCCCCCCGCCCACCCCCCCTAATCCCATGTTCATTCATCACCTCATCCACCAGCCCATAAAATGGATTCTGTACGCAGGCAAACAATAACTGAGAGAGTGGACAGCCCTGCCTCAAACCTCTCTCCATCAGTACTGGGTCCCCCAACTTACCATTAACCTGTACCCTAATAACTGCTCCCTCATACAAGGTTTGCACCCATCTCACCACCTTCTCCCCCAAACCCAACTGTTCCAAACAAACTTTTAAGAAATCCCTATTCACACAATCATACGCATTAGCCCAATCTAATCCAAGTATTCCCCCTCTGGTGCAGTCCTCAATAAAATCCCTTATGTGACTATGCCCGTCCCTCATACTTCTTCCCGGAATGCCAAACTGTCCCCCATGTACCACTGATCCTAGAACCTTCTTCAGTCTATTGCCCAGAATTTTAGCATAAATTTTATAATCTGCACACATTAAGGATATTGCTCTATAATCATTCAATACTTTCCCATCCTTCTTCTTCGGCACCAACACGACGATCCCTGTTTTCTGGGTCTTCCCCATCCTCCCACTGCTCCACATATGATTCAAGACTTCCACTAACCCATACCTAATGCATTCCCAATAAACTCTATAAAAATCATTCGGTATTCCATCAATGCCCGGCGTCTTACCCTGACTCATCCCGTAAACCGCCTCCCCCACCTCCTCCTCACTAATACTACCCTCCAGCATTTCCCGTTCCTCTTGTCCCAATACAATAGTATTCTGCATAACCCCAAATACCTCCTCACTGACAACTTCCTTGTTCCTCCTCCATTTCTCCCTAAACCAATAATCAGCATAACCACTAATATCATCTGTATCAGTAAGACCTTGACCCACCACATATCCTCCCCCCCCATCAGCGACCACTAGATGCGCTATGGTAGTCACCATCTGCCTTTCCCTAAATTTTCTCAGGACATAACCTGATGGTCGATCACCCTTTAACACCTCCTCTAATCCTGCCCTAACTCTAATCGCATTAAACCTTTCATTATGCAATCCTTCAATCCTACTCCTTAAATCATCCACCTCACCTCGCACATCTTCCCTTCCCCCCCCGTCATAAACAGCATTTAGCTGTCCCTCCAGGTAGTTTTGCAAACCATATCTCCACCTTGCCTGTTCCTTTCCACGTATCCTAAAAAACTCTGCTATTGCTGTCTTTGCCCGCATCTCCCACCAGTCAAGCAAATCCATCCCACCATCCCTACCCTCCCAGCAATGTCTCCACCATTCCTCAAAGGATGAGCCTTCATCCCTCTCCTGCAGAAGCCTCACATTCAATTTCCAATACCCAGCATATATGCGTACTATACCATCCACCCGCAGATCAGCTATCACCGCCCTGTGATCCGAAAAACCTACATCAAAAGCCCTCACTCTCTCCACACCAATCCCCTGCATCACATATATCCTATCTAACCTCGCCCCATAATTCCCACGAATGAACGTGTGCTCCACCCCATACTCCCCCCTACCCACCACATCTACAACTCCCACATCCCTTAACACATCCCTTAGCGCACCTAAAACACATCCTGCCCCCCTCGGCGTCACATCACCATACCTAATCACACAGTTCCAGTCACCTCCAAGTACAGTTATAGAAGGTAAACCTCGCAAATAATACATCAAAACATCACGTACAAAATCAACTTTGACTCTAACATTGTTACATGCTGGCATATATACACCAATGAAACATACTCTCCCCACCCCCCAGTGCCCATCTACCCTTACAACCCTCCCCCCTCCCCCCTCCTCCCAACCCATGACACGCAATGGGCTGGTCTCCTTTACAGCTACTGCTACCCCTCCTTTTAATTGCAAAGCATTACTGACTGGGGCTTACCCCTATGCCGCTGTATCTTACTCACTTCACCTTTCTCAGTACCTGTACCATTTTTATCCTTTTTTCTAACCTGTCCACCAGCCCCTCCTTGCCCCCCCCCACTGATCTTCCCCGGTACACCCCCTCCCCTGCTTGCCTTTTCCCCTACCACTACCCATGACTTCTTCCCGGGTCTCTGCCCAGGTGTTAAAACCTCATCTAGGTCAAAAGCACCCGCAGTTCTTTTTCGTGAGCTCTCACTCACACACAAATCTACATCCTGCACGTCCTCCTGATGGACTTCCACCACCACTTCCATGTCCTCTCTGTCATTCCTCGGACCCTTCACCTGTCCCTGCTGCTCAACCATCAGCTGCATCTCACTTGACTTCTCAGGACCATCCTCCCCGGCCACCTTCTCTTCGAAAAACTCCTGCAGAACCGCTTCCAGCAGCTTCTCCTGGGTAGACTCTTCCACGTCCACCTGTCCCTCAGGCGATGGGGGCCCCTCCCCTGTCACCTCCGGGAGGGTAACACAGGTACCGACCGTCGATACTTCCCGTTCTACTTCTTCGCTCCATCTACCACTCGTCACTGCTTCCACCTCTCGCAACTCAGGCATCAACTCACATGGTCTCTGCTCCACTGCCAACGTACCAGGAGCCCTGGTAGGCTGCTTTCTAGGACACTGTGCTGCCATATGTTCATATGAGCTACAGAGACGACAGGTCTTTCTCTGGCCGGCATAGTGTACAAAGACTTGCGTCCTGGACTCCACCAGCATGACATAGGACGGTATGGGCCTAGCCAACGTCATTTTGAGGGTATAAGAACCCTCAGGTCTTCCCTTATATGGCCCCTCTGTCCATACTCCCATCGTTGCCGAATGGACTTTTCCGTAGTTATGGAATACCTCCTGTATACTACACGCCGTCGCCTCGAAAGGGACATTTCTCACCTTCACCCACGTATAGTACCTGGATACGTCATGCAGAACAACCTCCACTGCCGAGTTCACTGTCACCTTCCTCTCCTGGTACTCGTCAACAAGTCTGTCGTAGACGCCGGTATGATTCAGTTTCAGGAAAACTCTGTTCATCCCATTTAAGGCAACACCATAAACTTCCTCGTTGGGGACACCATAGGCGTCCCTGATGATAGCAGGCAGCAATGTATGCATCGTAGTTCCAGTAAGTGTGCCACGTATCAGCTGTATACAAACAGTGTTAATCCTCTGTCCCACTCGGTACGCCATTTTGTCTTCTAGTTGCTAAAGGTCACCACCAGAGGGCAGGTGTAGCTACTAGGCGTGCGTCCTCTCTCCCCGGAGGTCGAGAGACGAATGTGACGCCGGGCATTGATGGAATACCGAATGATTTTTATAGAGTTTATTGGGAATGCATTAGGTATGGGTTAGTGGAAGTCTTGAATCATATGTGGAGCAGTGGGAGGATGGGGAAGACCCAGAAAACAGGGATCGTTGTGTTGGTGCCGAAGAAGAAGGATGGGAAAGTATTGAATGATTATAGAGCAATATCCTTAATGTGTGCAGATTATAAAATTTATGCTAAAATTCTGGGCAATAGACTGAAGAAGGTTCTAGGATCAGTGGTACATGGGGGACAGTTTGGCATCCCGGGAAGAAGTATGAGGGACGGGCATAGTCAAATAAGGGATTTTATTGAGGACTGCACCGGAGGGGGAATACTTGGATTAGATTGGGCTAATGCGTATGATTGTGTGAATAGGGATTTCTTAAAAGTTTGTTTGGAACAGCTGGGTTTGGGGGAGAAGGTGGTGAGATGGGTGCAATCCTTGTATGAGGGAGCAGTTATTAGGGTACAGGTTAATGGTAAGTTGGGGGACCCAGTACTGATGGAGAGAGGTTTGAGGCAGGGCTGTCCACTCTCTCAGTTATTGTTTGCCTGCGTACAGAATCCATTTTATGGGCTGGTGGATGAGGTGATGATTGAACATGGGATTAGGGGGGGTGGGAGGGGGGGGATTGTGGGGTACGTAGATGATACTACCGTGCTGGTAAGGCATGAGGAAGATCTAAGGAAAGTTGGTGGAATCATTCAGATTTTTGGGGACGCCACGGGTATGAGAGTTAATTTAATGAAGTCGAGACTATTAGAGGTGGGGGATTGGGTGGGAGGGGGCTTGGGGGAGGGGTTGGGATGGTCAGTAGTGGACAGAATTAAGGTTTGTGGAATATGGTACATGGCGGAAGTGCAGGAAAGTAGGAAGATAAATTCGGAATTAGTTACGAGCAGGGTTTTGGGTAGGCTAGGAGGCTTAAGGGCTAGGGATGTAACATTACAGCAGAGAGTTTTAGTGGTCAACTCTCTGGTTTACAGTAAGGTGTGGGGAGTGGCTGAGGTGTTCCCTTTAAGAGCAGAGGATATTGCAGAAATCCAGAGGAAGGTTCTAAGGTATGTGTGGGGGTTTGGGAGGGCATGGTTGAGCAAGGACGTGGTGATGACGGAGGGGAGACGTGGGGGTCTTGGCCTGATGTCATTGGGTCATAGAGTAATGGCTTTATATATTAAACAAAGATATATTCGGACTGGGGGGAATAGAGGAGTCAGGGTAGGTAGGGTAATGGAGGATGCACGAAGATGGTGGTGTGGAAGGGATTTGAGGTATTGTGAGGATATGTTGAGGGTTTTATTACATGTTAAACAGGTGTCCACGTTAAAGGTCAAACGAATGGTGGGTGCTGTGGTAGGCAAGGGTGTCTTACAGGGACTTGCTGTATATCCAACATATGACTGGATAAGCATATGGAGGAAGTTTGGGTTGCTTAGAATACCAGCGAGGGTACGAGAGTTAGTATATCGTTTTCTGATGGGAATATTGGCCTCTAGGGATGTGTTATATAAAATGGGTCTTGTGAGAGAGGACTCATGCTTGCATTGTGGGGACATCGAAACGGCCTTTCATGCGGTATATTTTTGTCCCTCTTTGGAGGGGGTGAGGTTATGGATGGTGAGAGTTATCAGATTTTTTGGGGGGGGGCAATGGCCATTCCTACGGGCCTTAATGTTGGATGTAACTGGGGTGCCGGGTGATGTGGGTAGAGCCTTAATGTATGTTATGACGGATTATTTACATGTATCTTGGGGGATGAGGGAGGTTAGGGGAGAGTTGAGGATAAAAGCGTTAGCAGCGAGATTTTATAGAACTATGTGTAGGAATAGGCAAGTCTATGGTGGGAGGTGGGTAGTTAGCTTTTCGGAGGGTTACCGGAATCTCACTGTGGGGGGCCTTCTCCTCATGAACCCAGGGGGCGGGCAAAGGGTTGGTCTCCTACCGGGGGATGCATGAGGGTGGGTTGGTTTAGGCTTCTTTGTAGTGTGGATGGTGGGAGGGTTATGAATAGAGTGGAAGGGTGATGAATGAGGATTTGGAATCTATGGTTATGTTCACTGCATACAGGATAACCTTAAAAACCATGATGACTAAACCTTGGGATCTCGGGTTTAGAGCAGAATGATGTTAAGATAAGCACACAAGTTAACTTGATCGTTGTATAACTTATGTTTGTGAAGTGCTGTCACCCTGCACAGTTGCTTTGTGGGAAAAATTTTCTGCTATGTTTTATATATGAAATCATGATCTTTGGTTTAGTCAATTTTATAATCACATATAATGACACCTTTTTCTATGTACCTAATCATGTTATGTAATGATATATGAATTATAATGGATAGTGAGGTATTAGGTTAGGAGTGGGCAATTTTATTGTGTGATGCCCTTAATGGGGTTTCTATGAGATTGTAAACTGGTTTTGTTCAATGGTGTTATTGGGGAAAAAACAAGGATGGAACATGTACGAACTTGTATGTCAATATTTTTAATTATGACTACTGTATGTGCATGAGGAATTTTTATTCCCATGATAATGCTCAGTATAATAACATTGATAATAGGGAAAAGGGGGGGGGGGTAGTATGTGCTGGCACGAAGTAAGTGCGGCGAGTCTTTAGACAATGAGAATTATAATTATATGCTAATTATTTGTTTATATATTATCTTTTAGACTGTTTATATATAAAAAAAAAAAAAAAAAATCAGCAATGATGTACTAGTGTTTCAAATAGGGAGATAAGGTTTTTTATGTCCTGTAACTAGACAGTTTTGATACCTTATGTTAGGATTTTGTTAGTTGTATGGGTTGTACTTGCGTATATAATGTTATGTCTTTTACTTGAGGGTGTTTCCTGCCCAGTGTTTATGTGAGGAGTTTCATTGTGAGATGTATCAATGTAATGTTTATTGTAGGCTTAGGTTTGCATAATGTTAAAATTAATGTTCTGTATAATTTTAATTTTTGTATGTTAAATAATATTTATTGTGCACTTTGTGCAAGGGGTCTAATTGTACAGAGTTGTGGGGGATTTATGTGGACACAGACATAAAATTTTTGAGTTTTTGGTTTTTGCTAATTTTTTTTTGTTCGGTGCTGGAGCTCTCTTGCTCTTTATTATGTTAAGAGATTCCTGCTATTTGCGGGAAGTATTAATGTGGTATGTCTTTGCAATTTTATTGTAGGGTTAGGTTAGCCTTTGTTTAATTATTGTAATGTATAATTTTATCCTTCGTATGCTGCATCATATCATCTGTGTACTTTGTGCAAGGAGGTTTTACTGTACTGTATAATAGGCATGATTTGTAGGTTTAGAATTTGTTGATGTTTTTTCTGAGCAGGTGTTATCCTGTTCGTTTAATTGTTCGGTGATGGTATATTCTTTAATACAATATGAATGTAACACTTGTGGTATGCTATGGGGTTAATGGTAGGTCATTGTATTTTCAAACGGTTAATAATTGTGTTCTTTTATTTATTTATATCTTGTACTGTGTCCTTTTAAATAAAATATAAAAAAAAAAAAATTCCTTCTATCTTGCACCAACTGAGCCCACGGAAGTCATTGGGATCATAAAGTCACTTAAAAATAACTCGGGGAATCTGTCTCATGTCCCACCATTACTGTACAAGCGAGCGGCCCATGTCCTTTCGCATGCTATTTCATTACTTTTTAACAAGTCAATAGAGACTAGCACCTTCCCGAAACTACTCAAGATGGCAAGGGTTACACCAATACATAAAGGTGGTGACCCTACAGACTTAAACAACTATAGGCCAATATCTAACTTACCATTGCTATCCAAAATCTTTGAGAAACTCGTGTACAAGAGACTGTATTCATTTATAACGGCTCAAAACATACTCAACCCCTGCCAGTTTGGATTCAGGAAAAATAAAAGCACTAATGATGCAATCATAAAAATGCTAGATCTGCTTTACACAGCATTGGAAAATAAGGAATATCCACTAGGAATTTTTATTGACCTAAGAAAAGCTTTTGACACAGTAAACCACCAAATCCTACTCCACAAACTTGACCACTACGGTATAAGAGGCCATGCGCTTGCTTATTTCAAATCTTACATTACTAATAGGTATCAGTACGTCACCATTAAAGACACAGCATCAACAACACGGCCACTTGATACTGGAGTTCCGCAGGGAAGTGTCCTTGGTCCCCTGCTCTTCCTCATATACATCAATGACCTTCCAAACGTATCCCAACACCTGAAACCCATTCTCTTTGCTGATGACACGACTTATGTCATCTCTCACCCTAATCTTGCCACCCTCAACACCATTGTGAATGAGGAGCTGATTAAAATATCGACTTGGATGACAGCCAATAAACTTACGCTTAACACTGACAAAACTTACTATATTATGTTTGGTAGCAGAGCAGGAGATGCACAAATTAACATTAAGATTGACAACACTCTAATTACCAGAAATAATGGGGGAAAATTCCTAGGCTTATACCTTGACAACAACCTGAATTTCAGCACCCATATCCAGCATATAGCCAAAAAAGTATCCAAAACGGTTGGGATCCTCTCCAAGATACGATACTATGTGCCGCAAAATGCCCTTCTCACACTATACCACTCACTTATTTATCCATACCTCACCTATGCTATTTGTGCTTGGGGATCAACTGCAGCAACACACCTAAAGCCAATAATAACCCAACAAAAAGCTGCAGTAAGAATAATCACTAAATCCCATCCCTGGCAGCACACCCCCCCACTCTTCAAAGATCTAAACTTACTCCCAGTTCAGTACATCCACACTTACTACTGTGCAATCTATATCTACAGGGCCTTAAACTCTAATATCAACCTTGACCTAAAACGCTTTCTTGATAGTTGTGACAGAACCCACAGGCATAACACCAGACACAAACATCTCTACGACATTCCCCGTGTCCGACTAAACCTTTACAAAAATTCAATGTATGTCAAAGGCTCTAAAATCTGGAATACCCTACCTGAGAACTCTAGAACTGCTGACACATTCATCACCTTCAAAACTACCATTAGAAAACATCTTATCTCCCTGATACACCCCGTCAACTAACTACACGAATACCACCTGGTGGTTCACACTTACACTCGCTCACTCATTTGACCATAAACAGAAATATTAATCTCAGTCTTAAAATAATGAATCTTGTGATACTCCAATACTGAAACTATATACTGTGCCAAAACAAAAGCATTCACATTGCTAAACTCATAAACTAGTATTTAGTCACTTAGCCATAATACCAACTTACCTCATAATTTGTAATATTTTACAATTAAGAATAAAACTAAATATGCCCGAAATGCCTAGCCATGCTAAGCGTTCTAGTGGTACACTCTGTAATCACAATTTTACTACATGTAAACCAAACAATAACCAAATTTCTGTAAACTCAGCATTGTAATCCTTATAGAGAATAAACTTTGAATTTGAATTTGAATTTGAAAATTTGAATAGTGTTTAAGTTAAATTAAGACAACGAACCCAAGATGAAAATAAGAAAGCAGAAAAAAAGCAACAAACTGGAGACCTGGTGGAAATAATTGGAACTACAAGACTAGCAAAACCTGTTTTTCTAGGAAGGTGGAGGGTGGGTTAGGAACATAGAGGGAAGGACACCATTACTGTGCAGTCTTGTATAAACCTTAGTGATCCATACTAAAATATTGGTTTAGAAAGACACATAAGCAAACACTAGGACATATTTATCAGAAAACGATTTAGTGGTGGAATCTTTGATCACTTCTAACATAGAGAGTAGTATGTATGTATGTATAATGTTGGCCAAGACCGGGGTCCTGGAACGGGTCTTAATCTTGCGATGACCCGTCTCTGGCTCCCGAAGAACACACAGAAGATAAAATAAGAGTATATATAGGCGGAGAGTGACGTGTGAGTGACACTTAGAAACCTGAAGAATGTCATATTGGGATGAGGACGGGTAGACAATGAGGTTATGTGTCTCCTGTGTTGTATGGTCGGCGGTGTCTTGCAAGTACCACGTACCATGTGTCACTCACACCTCACTCTCCGCCTATGTATGATCAAGGTCACAGGACCTAAAACTCGACACAGTTTACAATAATAATAATAATAATAATAATAATAATAATAATAATAATAATAATAATAATAATAATAATAATAATAATAATAATAATAATAATAATAATATCTTCATTACTACAAGTACATGTACAAGGTATACAGTCCTAGCTGACATCAATGACATACTACTATACAGAAAGCCGCTTGTTATGTAGAACATTTCGGCAAAATTAGGTCAGTTTTGTCCCCAGGATGCGACCCACACCAGTCCACTAACTCCCAGGTACCCATTTTACTGATGGGTGAACATAGACAACAGGTGTAAGGAAACACGCCCAATGTTTCTACCCTCGCCGGGAATCGAACCTGGCCCCTCGCCGTGTGAAAGGAGAGCTTTAGCCACCAGGCCACGGGGCCACTAAGGAAGACAAGACGATGGAAGAAAGAAAATGAGAAAGGGAGGCATAGGTAAGGAGAAGGCAGCAGCACTGGAATGGAACATGGAACAGGTATGGTTTAACAGGTCATCTATTTTGGATGGGATGGAATAAGAGTGGAAGAGAAGTCTTGTAACGCTCCAGTATTACCTAAATATATAAAAATATTGTAGAATGACGACATGTAGATGAGTGAAGAAGAAAAGGATAAAACGGAGGAGGAAGCAGATTTGGTGAGCTTCGAGGCCCAACTCGAGGACTATAATTTATATTAAGTGAAGCAACGTGTGACAGGAACTTCTCTCAAGGGAGAAGCAGCCTTGATGCCGGTGAAGGGATATTGATCCAAGGAATTGAACCTCTCTTCCTTGGATCGAACCTGATCCCCTCACAACCACAAAGTGTTACATCGTGTCTATGGGTTTAACGCTTTAACCCATGAATGCAGTAATAAAAATTAACAGAAATTATTTAACAAGAAGAGACGGAAAAGTAAAGAAGTCGGTGGAAACTCAATACTGGTGCAGGAAACACCACACATTACCTAAACTAATAGCAAAAAAAAAATAATTAAAAAATCATTAAAATAAATACTCCAGGACGAAAATAAAACTGATGCTTGTAAAGACAACCCAAGATAAGTTGTGATCTAGTAAATGTTACACAGTAGTGGTAGAGTTCATCTACAACACAGTAGTGGTAGGGTTCATCTACAACACACAGTAGAGGTAGAGTTCAGATACAACACACAGTAGTGGGAGAGTTCATCTACAACACACAGTAGTGGTAGAGTTCATCCACAACACACAGTAGTGGTAAAGTTCATCTACAACACAGTAGTGGTAGAGTTCATCTACAACACACAGTAGTGGTAGAGTTCACCCACAACACAGTAGTGGTAGAGTTCATCTACAACACAGTAGTGGTAGACTTCATCCACAACACACAGTAGCGGTAGAGTTCATCTACAACACACAGTGGTGGTAGAGTTCATCTACAACACACAGTAGCGGTAGAGTTCATCTACATCACACAGTAGTGGTAGAGTTCAGATATAACACACAGTAGTGGTAGAGTTCAGATACAACACACAGTAGTGGTAGAGTTCATCTACAACACAGTAGTGGTAGACTTCATCCACAACACACAGTAGCGGTAGAGTTCATCTACATCACACAGTAGTGGTAGAGTTCAGATACAACACACAGTAGTGGTAGAGTTCAGACACAACACACAGTAGCGGTAGAGTTCAGATACAACACACAGTAGTGGTAGAGTTCAGATACAACACACAGTGGTGGTAGAGTTCAGATACAACACACAGTGGTGGTAGAGTTCAGACACAACACACAGTAGCGGTAGAGTTCAGATACAACACAGTAGTGGTAGAGTTCAGACACAACACACAGTAGCGGTAGAGTTCAGATACAACACACAGTGGTGGGAGAGTTCATCTACAACACACAGTAGTGGTAGAGTTCAAATACAACACACAGTAGTGGTAGAGTTCAGATACAACACACAGTGGTGGGAGAGTTCATCTACAACACACAGTAGTGGTAGAGTTCATCTACAACACAGTAGTGGTAGAGTTCAGATACAACACACAGTAGTGGTAGAGTTCAGATACAACACACAGTGGTGGGGGAGAGTTCAGATACAACACACAGTGGTGGGAGAGTTCATCTACAACACACAGTAGTGGTAGAGTTCATCTACAACACAGTAGCGGTAGAGTTCATCTACAACACACAGCAGTGGAAGAGTTCAGATACAACACACAGTAGTGGTAGAGTTCCGATACAACACACAGTAGTGGTAGAGTTCATCTACAACACACAGTAGTGGTAGAGTTCATCTACAACACACAGTGGTGGGAGAGTTCATCTACAACACACAGTAGTGGTAGAGTTCAGATACAACACACAGAGGTGGGAAAGTTCAGATACAACACACAGTGGTGGGAGAGTTCATCTACAACACACAGTAGTGGTAGAGTTCAGATACAACACACAGTAGTGGTAGAGTTCCGATACAACACACAGTAGTGGTAGAGTTCATCTACAACACACAGTGGTGGGAGAGTTCATCTACAACACACAGTAGTGGTAGAGTTCAGATACAACACACAGTAGTGGTAGAGTTCAGATACAACACACAGTAGTGGTAGAGTTCAGATACAACACACAGTGGTGGGATAGTTCATCTACAACACACAGTAGTGGTAGAGTTCAGATACAACACACAGTAGTGGTAGAGTTCAGATACAACACACAGTAGTGGTAGAGTTGAGATGCAACACACAGTGGTGGGAGAGTTCATCTACAACACACAGTAGTGGTAGAGTTCAGATACAACACACAGTAGTGGTAGAGTTCAGATAAAACACACAGTAGTGGTAGAGTTCAGATACAGTACACAGTGGTGGGAGAGTTCAGATACAACACACAGTGGTGGGAGAGTTCAGATACAACACAGTGGTGGGAGAGTTCAGATACAACACAGTGGTGGGAGAGTTCAGATACAACACAGTGGTGGGAGAGTTCATCTACAAACACAGTAGTGGTAGAGTTCAGATACAACACACAGTAGTGGTAGAGTTCATCTACAACACACAGTGGTGGGAGAGTTCATCTACAACACACAGTAGTGGTAGAGTTCAGATACAACACACAGAGGTGGGAAAGTTCAGATACAACACACAGTGGTGGGAGAGTTCATCTACAACACACAGTAGTGGTAGAGTTCAGATACAACACACAGTAGTGGTAGAGTTCAGATACAACACACAGTAGTGGTAGAGTTCAGATACAACACACAGTGGTGGGAGAGTTCATCTACAACACACAGTAGTGGTAAAGTTCAGATACAACACACAGTAGTGGTAGAGTTCAGATACAACACACAGTAGTGGTAGAGTTGAGATGCAACACACAGTGGTGGGAGAGTTCATCTACAACACACAGTAGTGGTAGAGTTCAGATACAACACACAGTAGTGGTAGAGTTCAGATACAACACACAGTAGTGGTAGAGTTCAGATACAGTACACAGTGGTGGGAGAGTTCAGATACAACACACAGTGGTGGGAGAGTTCAGATACAACACAGTGGTGGGAGAGTTCAGATACAACACACAGTAGTGGTAGAGTTCAGATACAGTACACAGTGGTGGGAGAGTTCAGATACAACACAGTGGTGGGAGAGTTCAGATACAACACAGTGGTGGGAGAGTTCAGATACAACACACAGTGGTGGGAGAGTTCAGATACAACACAGTGGTGGGAGAGTTCAGATACAACACAGTGGTGGGAGAGTTCAGATACAACACAGTGGTGGTAGAGTTCAGATACAACACAGTGGTGGGAGAGTTCAGATACAACACAGTGGTGGGAGAGTTCAGATACAACACAGTGGTGGGAGAGTTCAGATACAAAACACAGTGGTGGGAGAGTTCAGATACAACACAGTGGTGGGAGAGTTCAGATACAAAACACAGTGGTGGGAGAGTTCAGATACAACACAGTGGTGGGAGAGTTCAGATACAACACAGTGGTGGGAGAGTTCAGATACAACACAGTGGTGGGAGAGTTCAGATACAACACACAGTGGTGGGAGAGTTCAGATACAACACAGTGGTGGGAGAGTTCAGATACAACACAGTGGTGGGAGAGTTCAGATACAACACACAGTGGTGGGAGAGTTCAGATACAACACACAGTGGTGGGAGAGTTCAGATACAACACAGTGGTGGGAGAGTTCAGATACAACACAGTGGTGGGAGAGTTCAGATACAACACAGTGGTGGGAGAGTTCAGATACAACACACAGTGGTGGAGTTCAGATACAACACAGTGGTCAGATACAAAACACAGTGGTGGGAGAGTTCAGATACAACACAGTGGTGGGAGAGTTCAGATACAACACAGTGGTGGGAGAGTTCAGATACAACACAGTGGTGGGAGAGTTCAGATACAACACAGATACAACACTGTGGTGGGAGAGTTCAGATACAACACAGTGGTGGGAGAGTTCAGATACAACACAGTGGTGGGAGAGTTCAGATACAACACAGTGGTGGGAGAGTTCAGATACAACACAGTGGTGGGAGAGTTCAGATACAACACAGTGGTGGGAGAGTTCACAGTGGTGGGAGAGTTCAGATACAACACAGTGGTGGGAGAGTTCAGATACAACACAGTGGTGGGAGAGTTCAGATACAACACAGTGGTGGGAGAGTTCAGATACAACACACAGTGGTGGGAGAGTTCAGATACAACACAGTGGTGGGAGAGTTCAGATACAACACAGTGGTGGGAGAGTTCAGATACAACACAGTGGTGGGAGAGTTCAGATACAACACAGTGGTGGGAGAGTTCAGATACAACACAGTGGTGGGAGAGTTCAGATACAACACAGTGGTGGGAGAGTTCAGATACAACACAGTGGTGGGAGAGTTCAGATACAACACACAGTGGTGGGAGAGTTCAGATACAACACAGTGGTGGGAGAGTTCAGATACAACACAGTGGTGGGAGAGTTCAGATACAACACAGTGGTGGGAGAGTTCAGATACAACACAGTGGTGGGAGAGTTCAGATACAACACACAGTGGTGGGAGAGTTCAGATACAACACAGTGGTGGGAGAGTTCAGATACAACACACAGTGGTGGGAGAGTTCAGATACAACACAGTGGTGGTAGAGTTCAGATACAACACAGTGGTGGTAGAGTTCAGATACAACACACAGTGGTGGTAGAGTTCAGATACAACACAGTGGTGGAAGAGTTCAGATACAACACAGTGGTGGGAGAGTTCAGATACAACACAGTGGTGGGAGAGTTCAGATACAACACACAGTGGTGGGAGAGTTCAGATACAACACAGTGGTGGGAGAGTTCAGATACAACACAGTGGTGGTAAAGTTCAGATACAACACAGTGGTGGTAAAGTTCAGATACAACACAGTGGTGGGAGAGTTCAGATACAACACAGTGGTGGTAGAGTTCAGATACAACACAGTGGTGGTAGAGTTCAGATACAACACAGTGGTGGGAGAGTTCAGATACAACACAGTGGTGGTAGAGTTCAGATACAACACAGTGGTGGGAGAGTTCAGATACAACACAGTGGTGGGAGAGTTCAGATACAACACAGTGGTGGGAGAGTTCAGATACAACACAGTGGTGGGAGAGTTCAGATACAACACAGTGGTGGGAGAGTTCAGATACAACACAGTGGTGGGAGAGTTCAGATACAACACAGTGGTGGGAGAGTTCAGATACAACACAGTGGTGGGAGAGTTCAGATACAACACAGTGGTGGGAGAGTTCAGATACAACACACAGTGGTGGGAGAGTTCAGATACAACACAGTGGTGGGAGAGTTCAGATACAACACAGTGGTGGGAGAGTTCAGATACAACACAGTGGTGGTAGAGTTCAGATACAACACAGTGGTGGTAGAGTTCAGATACAACACACAGTGGTGGTAGAGTTCAGATACAACACAGTGGTGGTAGAGTTCAGATACAACACAGTGGTGGGAGAGTTCAGATACAACACAGTGGTGGTAGAGTTCAGATACAACACAGTGCTGGGAGAGTTCAGATACAACACAGTGGTGGGAGAGTTCAGATACAACACAGTGGTGGTTCAGAGATTGGTGGTAAAGTTCAGATACAACACAGTGGTGGTAAAGTTCAGATACAACACAGTGGTGGGAGAGTTCAGATACAACACAGTGGTGGGAGAGTTCAGATACAACACAGTGGTGGGAGAGTTCAGATACAACACAGTGGTGGGAGAGTTCAGATACAACACAGTGGTGGGAGAGTTCAGATACAACACAGTGGTGGGAGAGTTCAGATACAACACAGTGGTGGGAGAGTTCAGATACAACACAGTGGTGGGAGAGTTCAGATACAACACAGTGGTGGGAGAGTTCAGATACAACACAGTGGTGGGAGAGTTCAGATACAACACAGTGGTGGGAGAGTTCAGATACAACACAGTGGTGGGAGAGTTCAGATACAACACAGTGGTGGGAGAGTTCAGATACAACACAGTGGTGGGAGAGTTCAGATACAACACAGTGGTGGGAGAGTTCAGATACAACACAGTGGTGGGAGAGTTCAGATACAACACAGTGGTGGGAGAGTTCAGATACAACACAGTGGTGGGAGAGTTCAGATACAACACAGTGGTGGGAGAGTTCAGATACAACACAGTGGTGGGAGAGTTCAGATACAACACAGTGGTGGGAGAGTTCAGATACAACACAGTGGTGGGAGAGTTCAGATACAACACAGTGGTGGGAGAGTTCAGATACAACACAGTGGTGGGAGAGTTCAGATACAACACAGTGGTGGGAGAGTTCAGATACAACACAGTGGTGGGAGAGTTCAGATACAACACAGTGGTGGGAGAGTTCAGATACAACACAGTGGTGGGAGAGTTCAGATACAACACAGTGGTGGGAGAGTTCAGATACAACACAGTGGTGGGAGAGTTCAGATACAACACAGTGGTGGGAGAGTTCAGATACAACACAGTGGTGGGAGAGTTCAGATACAACACAGTGGTGGTAAAGTTCAGATTCAGATACAACACAGTGGTGGGAGAGTTCAGATACAACACAGTGGTGGGAGAGTTTAGATACAACACAGTGGTGGGTGGTTGTATAGTTCAGATACAACACAGTGGTGGGAGAGTTCAGATACAACACAGTGGTGGTAAAGTTCAGATACAACACAGTGGTGGTAAAGTTCAGATACAACACAGTGGTGGGTTCAGAGTGGTGGGAGAGTTCAGATACAACACAGTGGTGGGAGAGTTCAGATACAACACAGTGGTGGGAGAGTTCAGATACAACACAGTGGTGGGAGAGTTCAGATACAACACAGTGGTGGGAGAGTTCAGATACAACACAGTGGTGGGAGAGTTCAGATACAACACAGTGGTGGGAGAGTTCAGATACAACACAGTGGTGGGAGAGTTCAGATACAACACAGTGGTGGGAGAGTTCAGATACAACACAGTGGTGGGAGAGTTCAGATACAACACAGTGGTGGGAGAGTTCAGATACAACACAGTGGTGGGAGAGTTCAGATACAACACAGTGGTGGGAGAGTTCAGATACAACACAGTGGTGGGAGAGTTCAGATACAACACAGTGGTGGGAGAGTTCAGATACAACACAGTGGTGGGAGAGTTCAGATACAACACAGTGGTGGGAGAGTTCAGATACAACACAGTGGTGGGAGAGTTCAGATACAACACAGTGGTGGGAGAGTTCAGATACAACACAGTGGTGGGAGAGTTCAGATACAACACAGTGGTGGGAGAGTTCAGATACAACACAGTGGTGGGAGAGTTCAGATACAACACAGTGGTGAGAGAGTTCAGATACAACACAGTGGTGGGAGAGTTCAGATACAACACAGTGGTGGGACAGTTCAGATACAACACAGTGGTGGGAGAGTTCAGATACAACACAGTGGTGGGAGAGTTCAGATACAACACAGTGGTGGGAGAGTTCAGATACAACACAGTGGTGGGAGAGTTCAGATACAACACAGTGGTGGGAGAGTTCAGATACAACACAGTGGTGGGAGAGTTCAGATACAACACAGTGGT
The DNA here is from genome assembly GCF_038502225.1 of Cherax quadricarinatus. Taxonomy (NCBI): domain Eukaryota; kingdom Metazoa; phylum Arthropoda; class Malacostraca; order Decapoda; family Parastacidae; genus Cherax; species Cherax quadricarinatus. The sequence goes on along the minus strand of NC_091305.1, from coordinate 46,906,389 downwards.
GGGAGAGTTCAGATACAACACAGTGGTGGGAGAGTTCAGATACAACACAGTGGTGGGAGAGTTCAGATACAACACAGTGGTGGGAGAGTTCAGATACAACACAGTGGTGGGAGAGTTCAGATACAACACAGTGGTGGGAGAGTTCAGATACAACACAGTGGTGGGAGAGTTCAGATACAACACAGTGGTGGTAGAGTTCAGATACAACACAGTGGTGGGAGAGTTCAGATACAACACAGTGGTGGGAGAGTTCAGATACAACACAGTGGTGTGAGAGTTCAGATACAACACAGTGGTGGGAGAGTTCAGATACAACACAGTGGTGGGAGAGTTCAGATACAACACAGTGGTGGGAGAGTTCAGATACAACACAGTGGTGGGAGAGTTCAGATACAACACAGTGGTGGGAGAGTTCAGATACAACACAGTGGTGGGAGAGTTCAGATACAACACAGTGGTGGGAGAGTTCAGATACAACACAGTGGTGGGAGAGTTCAGATACAACACAGTGGTGGGAGAGTTCAGATACAACACAGTGGTGGGAGAGTTCAGATACAACACAGTGGTGGGAGAGTTCAGATACAACACAGTGGTGGGAGAGTTCAGATACAACACAGTGGTGGGAGAGTTCAGATACAACACAGTGGTGGGAGAGTTCAGATACAACACAGTGGTGGGAGAGTTCAGATACAACACAGTGGTGGGAGAGTTCAGATACAACACAGTGGTGGGAGAGTTCAGATACAACACAGTGGTGGGAGAGTTCAGATACAACACAGTGGTGGGAGAGTTCAGATACAACACAGTGGTGGGAGAGTTCAGATACAACACAGTGGTGGGAGAGTTCAGATACAACACAGTGGTGGGAGAGTTCAGATACAACACAGTGGTGGGAGAGTTCAGATACAACACAGTGGTGGTAGAGATACAACACAGTCAGATACAACACAGTGGTGGGAGAGTTCAGATACAACACAGTGGTGGGAGAGTTCAGATACAACACAGTGGTGGGAGAGTTCAGATACAACACAGTGGTGGGAGAGTTCAGATACAACACAGTGGTGGGAGAGTTCAGATACAACACAGTGGTGGGAGAGTTCAGATACAACACAGTGGTGGGAGAGTTCAGATACAACACAGTGGTGGGAGAGTTCAGATACAACACAGTGGTGGGAGAGTTCAGATACAACACAGTGGTGGGAGAGTTCAGATACAACACAGTGGTGGGAGAGTTCAGATACAACACAGTGGTGGGAGAGTTCAGATACAACACAGTGGTGGGAGAGTTCAGATACAACACAGTGGTGGGAGAGTTCAGATACAACACAGTGGTGGGAGAGTACATATAAAAAACATTGGTGGGAGATACAACACAGTTCAGATACAACACAGTGGTGGGAGAGTTCAGATACAACACAGTGGTGGGAGAGTTCAGATACAACACAGTGGTGGTAGAAGTTCAGATACAACACAGTGGTGGGAGAGTTCAGATACAACACAGTGGTGGGAGAGTTCAGATACAACACAGTGGTGGGAGAGTTCAGATACAACACAGTGGTGGGAGAGTTCAGATACAACACAGTGGTGGGAGAGTTCAGATACAACACAGTGGTGGGAGAGTTCAGATACAACACAGTGGTGGGAGAGTTCAGATACAACACAGTGGTGGGAGAGTTCAGATACAACACAGTGGTGGGAGAGTTCAGATACAACACAGTGGTGGGAGAGTTCAGATACAACACAGTGGTGGGAGAGTTCAGATACAACACAGTGGTGGGAGAGTTCAGATACAACACAGTGGTGGGAGAGTTCAGATACAACACAGTGGTGGGAGAGTTCAGATACAACACAGTGGTGGGAGAGTTCAGATACAACACAGTGGTGGGAGAGTTCAGATACAACACAGTGGTGGGAGAGTTCAGATACAACACAGTGGTGGGAGAGTTCAGATACAACACAGTGGTGGGAGAGTTCAGATACAACACAGTGGTGAGAGAGTTCAGATACAACACAGTGGTGAGAGAGTTCAGATACAACACAGTGGTGAGAGAGTTCAGATACAACACAGTGGTGGGAGAGTTCAGATACAACACAGTGGTGGGAGAGTTCAGATACAACACAGTGGTGGGAGAGTTCAGATACAACACAGTGGTGGGAGAGTTCAGATACAACACAGTGGTGGGAGAGTTCAGATACAACACAGTGGTGGGAGAGTTCAGATACAACACAGTGGTGGGAGAGTTCAGATACAACACAGTGGTGGGAGAGTTCAGATACAACACAGTGGTGGGAGAGTTCAGATACAACACAGTGGTGGGAGAGTTCAGATACAACACAGTGGTGGGAGAGTTCAGATACAACACAGTGGTGGGAGAGTTCAGATACAACACAGTGGTGGGAGAGTTCAGATACAACACAGTGGTGGGAGAGTTCAGATACAACACAGTGGTGGGAGAGTTCAGATACAACACAGTGGTGGGAGAGTTCAGATACAACACAGTGGTGGGAGAGTTCAGATACAACACAGTGGTGGGAGAGTTCAGATACAACACAGTGGTGGGAGAGTTCAGATACAACACAGTGGTGGGAGAGTTCAGATACAACACAGTGGTGGGAGAGTTCAGATACAACACAGTGGTGGGAGAGTTCAGATACAACACAGTGGTGGGAGAGTTCAGATACAACACAGTGGTGGGAGAGTTCAGATACAACACAGTGGTGGGAGAGTTCAGATACAACACAGTGGTGGGAGAGTTCAGATACAACACAGTGGTGGGAGATACAACACAGTTCAGATACAACACAGTGGTGGGAGATACAACACAGTTCAGATACAACACAGTGGTGGGAGAGTTCAGATACAACACAGTGGTGGGAGAGTTCAGATACAACACAGTGGTGGGAGAGATACAACACAGTGGTGGGAGAGTTCAGATACAACACAGTGGTGGGAGAGTTCAGATACAACACAGTGGTGGGAGAGTTCAGATACAACACAGTGGTGGGAGAGTTCAGATACAACACAGTGGTGGTAAAGTTCAGATACAACACAGTGGTGGGAGAGTTCAGATACAACACAGTGGTGGGAGAGTTCAGATACAACACAGTGGTGGGAGAGTTCAGATACAACACAGTGGTGGGAGAGTTCAGATACAACACAGTGGTGGTAGAGTTCAGATACAACACAGTGGTGGTAAAGTTCAGATACAACACAGTGGTGGTAAAGTTCAGATACAACACAGTGGTGGTAAAGTTCAGATACAACACAGTGGTGGTAGAGTTCAGATACAACACAGTGGTGGTAGAGTTCAGATACAACACAGTGGTGGGAGAGTTCAGATACAACACAGTGGTGGGAGAGTTCAGATACAACACAGTGGTGGGAGAGTTCAGATACAACACAGTGGTGGGAGAGTTCAGATACAACACAGTGGTGGTAGAGTTCAGATACAACACAGTGGTGGGAGAGTTCAGATACAACACAGTGGTGGTAAAGTTCAGATACAACACAGTGGTGGGAGAGTTCAGATACAACACAGTGGTGGGAGAGTTCAGATACAACACAGTGGTGGGAGAGTTCAGATACAACACAGTGGTGGGAGAGTTCAGATACAACACAGTGGTGGGAGAGTTCAGATACAACACAGTGGTGGGAGAGTTCAGATACAACACAGTGGTGGGAGAGTTCAGATACAACACAGTGGTGGGAGAGTTCAGATACAACACAGTGGTGGGAGAGTTCAGATACAACACAGTGGTGGGAGAGTTCAGATACAACACAGTGGTGGGAGAGTTCAGATACAACACAGTGGTGGGAGAGTTCAGATACAACACAGTGGTGGGAGAGTTCAGATACAACACAGTGGTGGGAGAGTTCAGATACAACACAGTGGTGGGAGAGTTCAGATACAACACAGTGGTGGGAGAGTTCAGATACAACACAGTGGTGGGAGAGTTCAGATACAACACAGTGGTGGGAGAGTTCAGATACAACACAGTGGTGGGAGAGTTCAGATACAACACAGTGGTGGGAGAGTTCAGATACAACACAGTGGTGGGAGAGTTCAGATACAACACAGTGGTGGTAAAGTTCAGTGGTGGTAAAGTTCAGATACAACACAGTGGTGGGAGAGTTCAGATACAACACAGTGGTGGGAGAGTTCAGATACAACACAGTGGTGGGAGAGTTCAGATACAACACAGTGGTGGGAGAGTTCAGATACAACACAGTGGTGGGAGAGTTCAGATACAACACAGTGGTGGGAGAGTTCAGATACAACACAGTGGTGGGAGAGTTCAGATACAACACAGTGGTGGGAGAGTTCAGATACAACACAGTGGTGGGAGAGTTCAGATACAACACAGTGGTGGGAGAGTTCAGATACAACACAGTGGTGGTAGAGTTCAGATACAACACAGTGGTGGGAGAGTTCAGATACAACACAGTGGTGGTAGAGTTCAGATACAACACAGTGGTGAGAGAGTTCAGATACAACACAGTGGTGGGAGAGTTCAGATACAACACAGTGGTGGGAGAGTTCAGATACAACACAGTGGTGGGAGAGTTCAGATACAACACAGTGGTGGGAGAGTTCAGATACAACACAGTGGTGGGAGAGTTCAGATACAACACAGTGGTGGGAGAGTTCAGATACAACACAGTGGTGGGAGAGTTCAGATACAACACAGTGGTGGGAGAGTTCAGATACAACACAGTGGTGGGAGAGTTCAGATACAACACAGTGGTGGTAGAGTTCAGATACAACACAGTGGTGGTAAAGTTCAGATACAACACAGTGGTGGGAGAGTTCAGATACAACACAGTGGTGGTAGAGTTCAGATACAACACAGTGGTGGGAGAGTTCAGATACAACACAGTGGTGGGAGAGTTCAGATACAACACAGTGGTGGGAGAGTTCAGATACAACACAGTGGTGGGAGAGTTCAGATACAACACAGTGGTGGGAGAGTTCAGATACAACACAGTGGTGGGAGAGTTCAGATACAACACAGTGGTGGGAGAGTTCAGATACAACACAGTGGTGGGAGAGTTCAGATACAACACAGTGGTGGTAGAGTTCAGATACAACACAGTGGTGGGAGAGTTCAGATACAACACAGTGGTGGGAGAGTTCAGATACAACACAGTTCTGATACAACACAGTGGTGGGAGAGTTCAGATACAACACAGTGGTGGGAGAGTTCAGATACAACACAGTGGTGGGAGAGTTCAGATACAACACAGTGGTGGGAGAGTTCAGATACAACACAGTGGTGGGAGAGTTCAGATACAACACAGTGGTGGGAGAGTTCAGATACAACACAGTGGTGGGAGAGTTCAGATACAACACAGTGGTGGGAGAGTTCAGATACAACACAGTGGTGGGAGAGTTCAGATACAACACAGTGGTGGGAGAGTTCAGATACAACACAGTGGTGGGAGAGTTCAGATACAACACAGTGGTGGGAGAGTTCAGATACAACACAGTGGTGGGAGAGTTCAGATACAACACAGTGGTGGGAGAGTTCAGATACAACACAGTGGTGGGAGAGTTCAGATACAACACAGTGGTGGGAGAGTTCAGATACAACACAGTGGTGGGAGAGTTCAGATACAACACAGTGGTGGGAGACTTCAGATACAACACAGTGGTGGGTTCAGATACAACACAGTGGTGGGAGAGTTCAGATACAACACAGTGGTGGGAGAGTTCAGATACAACACAGTGGTGAGAGAGTTCAGATACAACACAGTGGTGGGAGAGTTCAGATACAACACAGTGGTGGTAGAGTTCAGATACAACACAGTGGTGGGAGAGTTCAGATACAACACAGTGGTGGGAGAGTTCAGATACAACACAGTGGTGGGAGAGTTCAGATACAACACAGTGGTGGGAGAGTTCAGATACAACACAGTGGTGGGAGAGTTCAGATACAACACAGTGGTGGGAGAGTTCAGATACAACACAGTGGTGGGAGAGTTCAGATACAACACAGTGGTGGGAGAGTTCAGATACAACACAGTGGTGGGAGAGTTCAGATACAACACAGTGGTGGGAGAGTTCAGATACAACACAGTGGTGGGAGAGTTCAGATACAACACAGTGGTGGGAGAGTTCAGATACAACACAGTGGTGGGAGAGTTCAGATACAACACAGTGGTGGGAGAGTTCAGATACAACACAGTGGTGGGAGAGTTCAGATACAACACAGTGGTGGGAGAGTTCAGATACAACACAGTGGTGGGAGAGTTCAGATACAACACAGTGGTGGGAGAGTTCAGATACAACACAGTGGTGGGAGAGTTCAGATACAACACAGTGGTGGGAGAGTTCAGATACAACACAGTGGTGGGAGAGTTCAGATACAACACAGTGGTGGGAGAGTTCAGATACAACACAGTGGTGGTAAAGTTCAGATACAACACAGTGGTGGGAGAGTTCAGATACAACACAGTGGTGGGAGAGTTCAGTTCAGATACAACACAGTGGTGGGAGAGTTCAGATACAACACAGTGGTGGGAGAGTTCAGATACAACACAGTGGTGGGAGAGTTCAGATACAACACAGTGGTGGTAGAGTTCAGATACAACACAGTGGTGGTAAAGTTCAGATACAACACAGTGGTGGTAAAGTTCAGATACAACACAGTGGTGGTAAAGTTCAGATACAACACAGTGGTGGTAAAGTTCAGATACAACACAGTGGTGGTAAAGTTCAGATACAACACAGTGGTGGTAAAGTTCAGATACAACACAGTGGTGGTAAAGTTCAGATACAACACAGTGGTGGTAAAGTTCAGATACAACACAGTGGTGGGAGAGTTCAGATACAACACAGTGGTGGTAAAGTTCAGATACAACACAGTGGTGGTAAAGTTCAGATACAACACAGTGGTGGTAGAGTTCAGATACAACACAGTGGTGGTAAAGTTCAGATACAACACAGTGGTGGTAAAGTTCAGATACAACACAGTGGTGGTAAAGTTCAGATACAACACAGTGGTGGTAAAGTTCAGATACAACACAGTGGTGGTAAAGTTCAGATACAACACAGTGGTGGGAGAGTTCAGATACAACACAGTGGTGGGAGAGTTCAGATACAACACAGTGGTGGGAGAGTTCAGATACAACACAGTGGTGGGAGAGTTCAGATACAACACAGTGGTGGTAGAGTTCAGATACAACACAGTGGTGGTAGAAGATACAACACAGTGGTGGTAAAGTTCAGATACAACACAGTGGTGGTAAAGTTCAGATACAACACAGTGGTGGGAGTTCAGATACAACACAGTGGTGGGAGAGTTCAGATACAACACAGTGGTGGGAGTTCAGTTCAGATACAACACAGTGGTGGGAGAGTTCAGATACAACACAGTGGTGGGAGAGTTCAGATACAACACAGTGGTGGTAGAGTTCAGATACAACACAGTGGTGGTAAAGAGTTCAGATACAACACAGTGGTGGGAGAGTTCAGATACAACACAGTGGTGGGAGAGTTCAGATACAACACAGTGGTGGGAGAGTTCAGATACAACACAGTGGTGGGAGTGGTCAGATACAACACAGTGGTGGGAGTTCAGATACAACACAGTGGTGGTAAGAGTTCAGATACAACACAGTGGTGGGAGAGTTCAGATACAACACAGTGGTGGGAGAGTTCAGATACAACACAGTGGTGGGAGAGTTCAGATACAACACAGTGGTGGGAGAGTTCAGATACAACACAGTGGTGGGAGAGTTCAGATACAACACAGTGGTGGTAAAGTTCAGATACAACACAGTGGTGGGAGAGTTCAGATACAACACAGTGGTGGGAGAGTTCAGATACAACACAGTGGTGGGAGAGTTCAGATACAACACAGTGGTGGTAAAGTTCAGATACAACACAGTGGTGGTAAAGTTCAGATACAACACAGTGGTGGTAAAGTTCAGATACAACACAGTGGTGGTAAAGTTCAGATACAACACAGTGGTGGGAGAGTTCAGATACAACACAGTGGTGGGTTCAGATACAACACAGTTGTGGGAGAGTTCAGATACAACACAGTGGTGGGAGAGTTCAGATACAACACAGTGGTGGGAGAGTTCAGATACAACACAGTGGTGGTAAAGTTCAGAGATACAACACAGTGGTGGGAGAGTTCAGATACAACACAGTGGTGGGAGAGTTCAGATACAACACAGTGGTGGGAGAGTTCAGATACAACACAGTGGTGGGAGAGTTGGTGGTAGAGATACAACACAGTGGTGGTAAAGTTCAGATACAACACAGTGGTGGTAAAGTTCAGATACAACACAGTGGTGGGAGAGTTCAGATACAACACAGTGGTGGGAGAGTTCAGATACAACACAGTGGTGGGAGAGTTCAGATACAACACAGTGGTGGGAGAGTTCAGATACAACACAGTGGTGGGAGAGTTCAGATACAACACAGTGGTGGGAGAGTTCAGATACAACACAGTGGTGGGAGAGTTCAGATACAACACAGTGGTGGGAGAGTTCAGATACAACACAGTGGTGGGAGAGTTCAGATACAACACAGTGGTGGGAGAGTTCAGATACAACACAGTGGTGGGAGAGTTCAGATACAACACAGTGGTGGGAGAGTTCAGATACAACACAGTGGTGGGAGAGTTCAGATACAACACAGTGGTGGGAGAGTTCAGATACAACACAGTGGTGGGAGAGTTCAGATACAACACAGTGGTGGGAGAGTTCAGATACAACACAGTGGTGGGAGAGTTCAGATACAACACAGTGGTGGGAGAGTTCAGATACAACACAGTGGTGGGAGAGTTCAGATACAACACAGTGGTGGGAGAGTTCAGATACAACACAGTGGTGGGAGAGTTCAGATACAACACAGTGGTGGGAGAGTTCAGATACAACACAGTGGTGGGAGAGTTCAGATACAACACAGTGGTGGGAGAGTTCAGATACAACACAGTGGTGGGAGAGTTCAGATACAACACAGTGGTGGGAGAGTTCAGATACAACACAGTGGTGGGAGAGTTCAGATACAACACAGTGGTGGGAGAGTTCAGATACAACACAGAGAGTTCAGATACAACACAGTGGTGGGAGAGTTCAGATACAACACAGTGGTGGGAGAGTTCAGATACAACACAGTGGTGGGAGAGTTCAGATACAACACAGTGGTGGGAGAGTTCAGATACAACACAGTGGTGGGAGAGTTCAGATACAACACAGTGGTGGGAGAGTTCAGATACAACACAGTGGTGGGAGAGTTCAGATACAACACAGTGGTGGGAGAGTTCAGATACAACACAGTGGTGGGAGAGTTCAGATACAACACAGTGGTGGGAGAGTTCAGATACAACACAGTGGTGGGAGAGTTCAGATACAACACAGTGGTGGGAGAGTTCAGATACAACACAGTGGTGGGAGAGTTCAGATACAACACAGTGGTGGGAGAGTTCAGATACAACACAGTGGTCAGATACAACACAGTGGTGGGAGAGTTCAGATACAACACAGTGGTGGGAGAGTTCAGATACAACACAGTGGGGGGAGAGTTCAGATACAACACAGTTCAGATACAACACAGTGGTGGGAGAGTTCAGATACAACACAGTGGTGGGAGAGTTCAGATACAACACAGTGGTGGGAGAGTTCAGATACAACACAGTGGTGGGAGAGTTCAGATACAACACAGTGGTGGGAGAGTTCAGATACAACACAGTGGTGGGAGAGTTCAGATACAACACAGTGGTGGGAGAGTTCAGATACAACACAGTGGTGGGAGAGTTCAGATACAACACAGTGGTGGGAGAGTTCAGATACAACACAGTGGTGGGAGAGTTCAGATACAACACAGTGGTGGGAGAGTTCAGATACAACACAGTGGTGGGAGAGTTCAGATACAACACAGTGGTGGGAGAGTTCAGATACAACACAGTGGTGGGAGAGTTCAGATACAACACAGTGGTGGGAGAGTTCAGATACAACACAGTGGTGGGAGAGTTCAGATACAACACAGTGGTGGTAAAGTTCAGATACAACACAGTGGTGGGAGAGTTCAGATACAACACAGTGGTGGGAGAGTTCAGATACAACACAGTGGTGGTAAAGTTCAGATACAACACAGTGGTGGTATAGTTCAGATACAACACAGTGGTGGTAAAGTTCAGATACAACACAGTGGTGGGAGAGTTCAGATACAACACAGTGGTGGGAGAGTTCAGATACAACACAGTGGTGGGAGAGTTCAGATACAACACAGTGGTGGTAAAGTTCAGATACAACACAGTGGTGGGAGAGTTCAGATACAACACAGTGGTGGTAAAGTTCAGATACAACACAGTGGTGGTAAAGTTCAGATACAACACAGTGGTGGTAAAGTTCAGATACAACACAGTGGTGGGAGAGTTCAGATACAACACAGTGGTGGTAAAGTTCAGATACAACACAGTGGTGGGAGAGTTCAGATACAACACAGTGGTGGTAAAGTTCAGATACAACACAGTGGTGGTAAAGTTCAGATACAACACAGTGGTGGTAAAGTTCAGATACAACACAGTGGTGGGAGAGTTCAGATACAACACAGTGGTGGTAAAGTTCAGATACAACACAGTGGTGGTAAAGTTCAGATACAACACAGTGGTGGGAGAGTTCAGATACAACACAGTGGTGGTAAAGTTCAGATACAACACAGTGGTGGGAGAGTTCAGATACAACACAGTGGTGGTAAAGTTCAGATACAACACAGTGGTGGGAGAGTTCAGATACAACACAGTGGTGGGAGAGTTCAGATACAACACAGTGGTGGGAGAGTTCAGATACAACACAGTGGTGGGAGAGTTCAGATACAACACAGTGGTGGTAAAGTTCAGATACAACACAGTGGTGGGAGAGTTCAGATACAACACAGTGGTGGGAGAGTTCAGATACAACACAGTGGTGGTAGAGTTCAGATACAACACAGTGGTGGGAGAGTTCAGATACAACACAGTGGTGGGAGAGTTCAGATACAACACAGTGGTGGTAAAGTTCAGATACAACACAGTGGTGGGAGAGTTCAGATACAACACAGTGGTGGGAGAGTTCAGATACAACACAGTGGTGGTAAAGTTCAGATACAACACAGTGGTGGGAGAGTTCAGATACAACACAGTGGTGGGAGAGTTCAGATACAACACAGTGGTGGTAAAGTTCAGATACAACACAGTGGTGGTAAAGTTCAGATACAACACAGTGGTGGTAAAGTTCAGATACAACACAGTGGTGGTAAAGTTCAGATACAACACAGTGGTGGTAAAGTTCAGATACAACACAGTGGTGGTAAAGTTCAGATACAACACAGTGGTGGTAAAGTTCAGATACAACACAGTGGTGGTAAAGTTCAGATACAACACAGTGGTGGTAAAGTTCAGATACAACACAGTGGTGGGAGAGTTCAGATACAACACAGTGGTGGGAGAGTTCAGATACAACACAGTGGTGGGAGAGTTCAGATACAACACAGTGGTGGTAAAGTTCAGATACAACACAGTGGTGGTAAAGTTCAGATACAACACAGTGGTGGTAAAGTTCAGATACAACACAGTGGTGGGAGAGTTCAGATACAACACAGTGGTGGGAGAGTTCAGATACAACACAGTGGTGGTAAAGTTCAGATACAACACAGTGGTGGTAAAGTTCAGATACAACACAGTGGTGGTAAAGTTCAGATACAACACAGTGGTGGTAAAGTTCAGATACAACACAGTGGTGGTAAAGTTCAGATACAACACAGTGGTGGTAAAGTTCAGATACAACACAGTGGTGGGAGAGTTCAGATACAACACAGTGGTGGTAAAGTTCAGATACAACACAGTGGTGGGAGAGTTCAGATACAACACAGTGGTGGTAAAGTTCAGATACAACACAGTGGTGGGAGAGTTCAGATACAACACAGTGGTGGGAGAGTTCAGATACAACACAGTGGTGGTAAAGTTCAGATACAACACAGTGGTGGTAAAGTTCAGATACAACACAGTGGTGGGAGAGTTCAGATACAACACAGTGGTGGGAGAGTTCAGATACAACACAGTGGTGGTAAAGTTCAGATACAACACAGTGGTGGTAAAGTTCAGATACAACACAGTGGTGGTAAAGTTCAGATACAACACAGTGGTGGTAAAGTTCAGATACAACACAGTGGTGGTAAAGTTCAGATACAACACAGTGGTGGTAAAGTTCACATTCAGGGATACAAAGTTTGTAGTAGACGAGACTGTCATGGAAAACATGTTGTCAAGAAATTCCCTCTATTTGATGTCAGTCTCCCCATACATCAACATATTTGACGACAATCTCCCCATATATCAACATATTTGACGACAATCTCCCCATATATCAACATATTTGACGACAATCTCCCCATATATCAACATATTTGACGACAATCTCCCCATATATCAACATATTTGACGGCAATCTCCCCATACATCAACATATTTGACGACAATCTCCCCATATATCAACATATTTGACGACAATCTCCCCATATATCAACATATTTGACGACAATCTCCCCATATATCAACATATTTGACGACAATCTCCCCATATATCAACATATTTGACGGCAATCTCCCCATACATCAACACATTTGACGACAGTCTCTCAGTATATCAACATATTTGACGACAATCTCCCCATATGTCAACATATTTGACGGCAATCTCCCCATACATCAACATATTTGACGACAATCTCTCCATATATCAACATATTTGACGACAATCTCCCCATACATCAACATATTTGACGACAATCTCCCCATACATCAACATATTTGACGACAATCTCCCCATACATCAACATATTTGATGTCAGTCTCCCCATACATCAACATATTTGACGACAATCTCCCCTTACATCAACATATTTGACGACAATCTCCCCATACATCAACATATTTGACGACAGTCTCTCAGTATATCAACATTTTTGACGACAATCTCCCCATATATCAACATATTTGACGACAATCTCCCCATACATCAACATATTTGATGTCAATCTCCCCATACATCAACATATTTGATGTCAATCTCCCCATACATCAACATATTTGACGACAATCTCCCTATACATCAACATGTTTGACGACAATCTCCCCATACATCAACATATTTGACGACAATCTCCCCATACATCAACATATTTGACGACAATCTCCTATACATCAACATGTTTGACGACAATCTCCCTATACATCAACATGTTTGACGACAGTCTCTCAGTATATCAACATTTTTGACGACAATCTCCCCATATATCAACATATTTGACGACAATCTCCCCATACATCAACATATTTGATGTCAATCTCCCCATACATCAACATATTTGATGTCAATCTCCCCATACATCAACATATTTGACGACAATCTCCCTATACATCAACATGTTTGACGACAATCTCCCCATACATCAACATATTTGACGACAATCTCCCCATACATCAACATATTTGACGACAATCTCCTATACATCAACATATTTGACGACAATCTCCTATACATCAACATGTTTGACGACAATCTCCCTATACATCAACATGTTTGACGACAATCTCCCCATACATCAACATATTTGACGACAATCTCCCCATACATCAACATATTTGACGACAATCTCCTATACATCAACATGTTTGACGACAATCTCCCTATACATCAACATGTTTGACGACAATCTCTCCGTATATCAACATATTTGACGACAGTTTCTCTATATATCAACATATCAAAGTAAACTAATAAAGATTTTTTTTTTGTGCAGTAAAAAACTGTAGGTTACATGTAATAAAATAAGCACAGAAGAAAGCCACTAACATGCGTGTGTATTTCAGGCAGCTGTGGCATGAGCAAGGTACATTGCAATTTATTCAGCGTTCCCCACACACCCATTTGTGCTTGCCTGCTAACTGGCAGTTAGAACTGGGCAGTTTATTTGGGAATCCCGCTACTCTATGGTGCTCAACCTAACCTCCCTTACACCAGTGAGGACAGTCCTCTAGTTACCTGTGTTATAAGCAAAACTCCACCGGCAACTTTTGTGGCAGTTAAAAAGCTATTGTGTTTAGTTCTGCTACTGACCTTTGTGACTTAACTCAACTTATTATTGAGGGATGCACTTTGAGGTTCTTTATATTTTGGCAGATCGCCACCCTAAGATAAATAGGCTAAAATGGGTAACCCGTGTGTGTAGGTGGCCTATGGCTCATGAAAGTGACTTCTACTTCTTCCGATGGAGGGAATGGAGGCCCCAGTCGACCTCCACCATATTCGACCTGATTGATCATCTTGTCTTTGCTCCAGTCATCAGGTTCTGTGAAGCTCTACCACTCAATGTCTTCTTGATTAATAAGGTTATTGATGGTCAGGCGGACTCCGTTTAACACCTAAAGAAACTGACGACTGGTGATTTACTGGTGAGAGATAAGACTGTTTTCCATGCTCAGAACCTCTTCAAACTTTGTAAGTTTCATTGTTATAATGACGAGGATGTGACTGGTGTACGTTTTATGACAAAGTTCTTGTCTCAGTCTCAATAAAGCTACTCTCCTTCCTCACATGCATTGGTTACCTCCGTGCTGAAGATGAAATTGTTATAATCATAACCAAAATTTTTAAAAGAGTGGACCAGTAAGCCAGCGGAAGGCCTCGGTCAAATGACTGCAAGCTCCAGCATCAGGAAACACTTGTCCTGCTTACTGACAAACCTTACCTACCTACCTACCTACCTACCTACCTACCTACCTACCTACCTACCTACCTACCTACCTACCTACTTCCGTGTTGAGGATCAAGTATACGTGTCAGGTACAACAGGTCTTATTTGTGTACCTGTGTTCGTAATACCAATACACCATCAGTATTGCATCTAATATTACTAGAAAACAAATATTTACACTATATACGCAAATATATCTAAATAAACTCACAGAAAATATATATATAGATCAGTAAATATTTATGAATATCAAAATGGTATACAATACCGACAGGTTGTTAGGAAAAATACTTAGGCAACTTTATTCCGAAACGTTTCGCCTACACGGTAGACTTCTTCAGTCGAATACAGAAAGTAGGCAGGAACAGTAGAGATGTGAAGACGATATAATCAGTCCATCACCCTTGAAGTCGTAGATTTGAGGTTGTCAGTCCCTCAGCCTGGAGAAGTTGTCCAAGGAGTTTTCTGTATCAAGATACCATTGTGTTGCAGTGTCTGCACCTCTCCTTCCGACAGTATTTAAATCTCCGCACTGTCGCTTGATCTTCAGATAGTTCCTGACTATGGAACTGAACTTCTCCAGGCTGAGGGACTGACAACCTCAAATCTACGACTTCAAGGGAGATGGACTGATTACATCGTCTTCACATCTCTACTGCTCCTGCCTACTTTCTGTATTCGAGTGAAGACGCCTACTGTGTAGGCGAAACGTTTCGGAATAAAGTTGCCTAACTGTTGCCTATGTGTCTTTCCTAACAATATATATATACTTACTGTATATATATATATATATATATATATATATATATATATATATATATATATATATATATATATATATATATATATATATATATATATATATATATATATATATTATCACACTGACCGATTCCCACCTAGGCAGGGTGGCCCGAAAAAGAAAAACTTTCACCATCATTCACTCCATCACTGTCTTGCCAGAAGGGTGCTTTACACTACAGTTTTTAAACTGCAACATTAACACCCCTCCTTGGTGTAGTAGGTAGGTTGGTTAAAGGTAGTAGGTTGGTAGACAGCAACCACCCAGGGAAGTACTACCGTCCTGCCAGATGACTGTGAAACAGAAACCTGTAACTGTTTTACATGATGGTAGGATTGCTGGTTTCTTTTTCTGTCTCATAAACACGCTAGATAACAGGGATATCTTGCTACTCCAACTTACACTTTGGTCACACTTCACAGACACGCACATGCATATATATATATATATATATATATATATATATATATATATATATATATATATATATATATATATATATATATATATATATATATATATATATATATATATATGTATATATATATACATCTAGGTTTTTCTCCTTTTTCTAAATAGCTCTTGTTCTTCTTTATTTCTTCTATTGTCCATGGGGAAGTGGAAAAGAATCCTTCCTCCGTAAGCCATGCGTGTCGTATGAGGCGACTAAAATGCCGGGAGCAATGGGCTAGTAACCCCTTCTCCTGTAGACATTTACTAAAAAAGAGAAGAAGAAAAACTTTATAAAACTGGAATATATATATATATATATATATATATATATATATATATATATATATATATATATATATATATATATATATATATATATATATATATATATATATATATATATATATATATATATATATATATATATATATATATATATATATATATATATATATATATATATATATATATATATATATATATATATATATATATACGCAAAACAACCACTGTGAAAGAATAGAGAAATTCCAAGTGATTTCGTGACTACTCACATTATCAAGGAACAATGAGTAGTCACGAAAGCGTTTGGAATTTCTCTATTCTTTCACAGTGGTTGTTTTGCATATTCTGCAGCATTCTGGGCACGCGGCCCACAGCAGAGGAGCTGGACGAAGTATTCGAGATGTAGCTCTGAGTTACCTATGTTGTTTTACTTTCTGTTGTATTTTTGTGAATGTTTGGCCAATGTATTTAGTCCTCATATATATATATATATATATATATATATATATATATATATATATATATATATATATATATATATATATATATATATATATATATATATATATAATTACCCTGCTATTAAAATTACATAAATTGGCAGGCGTTCTGATACTCGGCTTTAGATGGTGTGTGACGGGAGTTTGTGTTACCTTAGCTCCGTGTCTTAAGGGCAAGGGACTAGCACCTTAAAAGAGGTCTCACTCATAGGGTGGTCTTGCGCTTGCGTATGTTTCCTAATTGCTAAAAATGAAAGTTTACCTAACAGTTATCCTGTCGTAAATGATTTACACAGGTGTTGAGTAACCCGTGTCCAGAGCTGTCTCGTCCTCCTGCCAGTGTACACTACTTGCTTCTCATACCTCTTTATTAATATATTTTAGACGACTGTAAACAGGGGTCGAATCAATGAACTTATTAAAAACTTTGTAATGTAGAGATATTCTCAAGAATAATACATAGAGAATATTTTAGGTATTTATTGAATATTTCTAATATCGGAACCGTCACCTTCAATAAACGGTAGAGCAAAATATACCTGTATATACTTGCTTTTAGGTAAAATATCATGGGCAACTAATGAGACAGTTTATTGCGGTAATGTTTGGCTCTCCAGGAGCCTGAGCTTGACATAGCTCCTGGAGAGCCAAACGTTGCACCAACAGAATCTCTCATTAGTTGCACCCGTGTCAATTTACCTAATATATTGTGGGTAATTCTATCAGTTTTATTACCACTTGCTGTTCCACTTCAAGACTAAGATCTTGTTGAAGGTGTTGAAAGGTTATTCAGCTGTATGTACGTGTATGATGTAATAAATTATATTTCTTGATGAAAGTTATTATAATTTGAACATATTCGGTAAGTTCTAGTTACTAGGGTTATAATTTAACTACGAGTAACTTGAATTGGTACAATTGAACCAAATTTAAATATTAAGCTTATTAGTAAGTTTATTCAGGTATAGGTACACATAAATACAGTTATATAGATTATCATACATAGTAGCATATGTGTAGATCACCAGGATCCTTCTAATAACTTATTATTTAAATGTTAAAAGTTAAAACAGGCAAACAACTCAACTATGTGAAAACCAGTTACAACAGAAGGAGATATACTAAGAATAAAATAAACTGAGTTATTAACATTAACATTAAAGAGAGGATCACCTCACAATAATAATTTCTTGTATAGTTAACATCAATGTTAACTATACAAGAAATCACTTTCCTCCCTTTGTGTAGTTGCATTTATTAGGTATTTTCTGGCTATCGTCTTACACTGGCTCATGTTATGATAAACCTTGACGGGTGCAGGAAGTCCACGCCTTTATTGCTCTACAATGAAGTGTCGGCTTCCGTAGAATTATGTTGTGAATTCACCTTCCATATTTCAATCGAAAGATACAAAAACAATAATTTGTTATTCTTTTCCAATATCGTATTAGGATGTTGATAATTCAAGTAACAAGAGGATAACTGGACGTGTTCAAGAGGCTTTAAAATTTAACAAAAAAGTATGATCCATATATCTCTTATACAATAGCAGTTTGAAACATGAAGGATATTTGTGATGAATGGTTTGAAAAACCGACAAGTTGAAGATTGAGACACTTATGCAGCATATGGGAATCTTTATTCAGGAAACGTTTCGCCACACAGTGGCTTCATCAGTCCAATACAAAGATTGATGGACTGAACACATCGACTCCAGGCTGAGGGACTGATTACCTCATACTCCTCCTCTCCTTACGCCTTCCTCTTTGTATTGGACTGATGAAGCCACTGTGTGGCGAAACGTTTCCTGAATAAAGATTCCCATATGCTGCATAAGTGTCTCATGAAGGATATTTATTGAAGATAAGAACATAAGAAAGGAGGAACACTGCAGAAGGCCTGTTGGCCAATACTAGACAAGTCCTCCACAATCCATCCCACTAACAGAATATTTGCCCAACCCAATTTTCAATTCTACCCAAGTAATAAGCTTTGATAATTCTATTAACTCATGTGTAAGTCCCATTCAAATCCAACCACTCTCACTCATATATTTATCCAACCTAAATTTGAAACTACCCAAGGTTTTAGCCTCAATAACCCAACTAGGTAGACTGTTCCACTCATCAACTACCCTATTTCCAAACCAATACTTTCCTATGTCCTTTCTAAATCTAAACTTGTCTAATTTGAATCCATTACTCGGGTTCTCTCTTGGAGAGATATCCTCAAGATCTAATTTATATCCCCTTTATTAATACCTATCTTCCACTTGTACACTTCGATCAGGTCTCCCCTCATTCTTCGTCTAACAAGTGAATGTAATTTAAGAGTCTTCAATCTTTATTCATAAGGAAGATTTCTAATGCTATGTATTAATTTGGTCATCCTACGCTGAGTGTTTTCTAACAAATTTATGTCCATTCTGTAATATGGAGACCAGAACTGAGCTGCATAATCAAGGTGAGGCCTTACTAATGATGTATAAAGCTGCAGTATGACCTCTGGACTTCTGTTGCTTACACTTCTTAATATAAATCCCAGTAATCTGTTTGCCTTATTACGTACGCTTAGGCACTGCTGTCTTGGTTTAAGGTTGCTGCTCACCATAACCCCCAAGTCCTTTTTGCAATCTGTATGGCTAAGTTCTACATTATTTAACTTATAAGTGCTAGGGTTGTGGACACTCCCGAGCTTCAGAGCCTTGCATTCATTTACATTGAACTGAATATGCCACTTTTCTGACCAGGTACTGAGTTTGTCTAAATCCTGTACTTAGCTCAGTGAGGACGTGTCGAGTGTGCTCTCTACGGACTGAACCAAGATGCCCTCCATCGAGCAACTTTACCAACAGCATAAGGAACAATTGAGGATGGCGAAGATGGAAATTCGGCGACTGACCGAGGAAAACAAGAAGATTCGTAGTAGTCCTCCTGTTTTGAGTCCTCAGGTCAAGAAGGGAAACTGGTCAGTGGCTGAACAGCATGGAACGAAGATGACGATCAAGAAGACGAATGGAAAGGTGGAAACGATGAAGAAGAAAGAGACTGCTGTGGAATCTGTTGTGGAAACATCTAATGCTTTCTCCGTGCTACCCGACGAATGTGAGTCGACTACTGGGAACGTCACAACGAACGACACCAAGGAAGGTAAGAATATTGTTGTTGTTGGGGATAGCCAAGTTAGGTACATGGATAGGGCGTTCTGCTTGAAGGACAGGAGCAGGAGACAGAGGGTTTGCTTTCCTGGGGCTTGGATGGAGGATATTGTTAGCCGTCTGGATGACATCATGAGAGGTAATGGGAGCAATCCTATTATCTGTCTCAGTGCTGGAGGCAATGATGTTGGCAGACGTAGGAGTGAGGACCTGATTAGCAGGTATAGGTCAGCAATAGAAATAATTAGGGGGAAGGGTGGGAACCCTGTCATATGTGGTATTTTGCCAAGGAGAGTAGTTGGAAATGAATGGCTGTCCAGGGCAATTGGTGTCAATTGCTGGCTGGACAAATACTGTAAGGAAAATGTGGTAACATTCATTGACAACTGGGACCTCTTCTATGGCAGAAATGACATGTATGCCAGGGATGGGGTTCACTTATCTAGATCTGGGGTGGGGGCACTGGCAACTGCAGTGGAGGGAGCTGTTAGGACTTTAAACTAGGAATAGTTAGTGGTATGGGTTTTGGCAGGAAAACAGTGAAGTCCCAGTGTAGTAATATTATGAGTTCTAGGGGAACTAGTAATAAGCAGAATGAGGTGGATGTTGAAAAGCCAGTGACACTAGGTGATAAGGACAGTAATAGGTTTAGTAGAAAAACAGAAGTGAGCAGGAAGGGTAAAGAGAAAGGAGAGTCTTTCAATGTATATTATGCTAATAGCCGTAGTGCTAGGAATAAGATGGGCGAATTGAGATTAGTTGCTAGTGCAAGAAACATTGATGTATTTGCCATAACTGAGACGTGGTTTAATTAAAAAATCGGGACATGCCTGCGGAATGTCACATTCAGGGTTTTAAATTGTTCCAAGTAGATAGAAGTATCGGGAAGGGGGGTGGGGTGGCATTGTATGTCCGAGATCGCTTGAACTGTTGCATAAAAACGGGTATTAAGTCTGAAGTAACACATACAGAATCTGTTTGGATAGAATTTTCAGAGGGGCATGAAAATTTGATTTTAGGTGTGATATACCGTCCCCCAAACAAGGCACGATAATGTAGTAATTCTAGAAGACTTTAACTTTAGTCATATTGATTGGAATTTCTTGACTGGGAATTTAGAATCATACGACTTCTTAGAAATAGTTCAGGATTGTTTTTTGAAGCAGTTTGTGACAGAACCTACAAGGGTAAATAACCTGCTTGACTTAGTTCTGGCAAACAATGAATCCATTGTTAATAATTTAGAAATTTCAGAGGAACTGGGTGCTAGTGACCACAAATCAATTACATTTAGCATTGAATGGAAGAATGATAGTAGGGATAACTCAGTAACAGTCCCAGATTTTCGCTTAGCAGATTACGATGGGCTTAGAGAACACTTATCGTCTGTTGACTGGGGTAACGAAGAGAGCTATCAGTACGACAGTTTGCTGAACACTAAACATGCTGCTCAAAGAACGTTTATCCAGTATAAAGAAATTAGATCAAATAGAAATGACCCAAAATGGATGAATAATAGGCTGAAATATCTAGTAGGGCATAAGAAGGGAATTTATAGGAGTATCAAAAGAGGTGAGGGTCATCTTTTGAATCAATATATTGACATTAAGAAGGATATTAAAAAGGGGATAAGAAAAGCTAAAAGGGACTATGAAATTAAAGTTGCTAGGGATTCGAAAACTAACCCAAACAGTTTTTTCCAGGTTTATAAAACAAAAGTTAGAGATAAGATAGGTCCCCTTAAAAATAACTATGGGCATCTTACTGACAAAGAGAATGAAATGTGCTCGATTTTAAACAATTATTTTCTCTCAGTTTTTACACAGGAAGACACCAACAATATTCCAGTAATTAATTTTTATAGTGGGCCTGAAGAAGATAAATTATGTAACATCACAGTCACTAGTGAAATGGTTGTGAAGCAGATAGACCGACTGAAGCAAAATAAGTCACCGGGTCCTGATGAGGTTTTTTCAAGGGTTCTTAAGGAATGCAAAATGGAACTCTTTGAACCATTAACTAATATTTTTAATTTATCTCTTCAAACAGGTGTAGTGTCTGATATGTGGAAGATGGCTAATGTAATTCCTATTTTTAAATCAGGGGACAAGACGTTACCGTCAAATTATCGCCCAATAAGCCTGACCTCAATTGTAGGCAAATTACTAGAGTCAATTATAGCTGAGATTATAAGAAGCCATCTCGATAAGCATAGCTTGATTAATGATACTCAGCATGGATTCACGAGAAGCCGTTCTTGTCTAACTAATTTATTAACTTTCTTCAGTAAAGCTTTTGAGGCTGTTGATCACGATAAAGAATTTGATATTATTTGCTTACTTTTTAGTAAGGCTTTTGATAGAGTTCCGCACCAAAGACTGTTAAAGAAAGTGGCAGCTCATGGCATTGGGGGAAAAGTGCTCTCGTGGATCGAGTCATGGCTCACATACAGGAAGCAGAGAGTGTCCATAAATGGGGTTAAATCCGAGTGGGGATCTGTAACAAGTGGGGTTCCACAGGGATCAGTCTTGGGCCCGTTGTTGTTTATAATATATATCAATGACCTTGATGAGGCATTACTAGTGATATGAGCAAATTCGCCGATGACACAAAGATAGGTAGGATAATTGATTCAAACGTAGATGTTAGGGAACTTCAGGAGAATTTAGACAATCTCTATTCTTGGTCAGAAAAGTGGCAGATGCAGTTCAATGTAGATAAATGCAAGGTTCTGAAGCTCGGGAGTGTCCATAACCCTAGCACTTATAAGTTAAATAATGTAGAACTTATCTATACAGATTGCGAAAGAGACTTGGGGGTTATGGTGAGCAGCAACCTTAAACCAAGACAGCAGTGCCTAAGCGTACGTAATAAGGCAAATAGATTATTGGGATTTATATCAAGAAGCGTAAGCAACAGAAGTCCAGAGGTCATACCCCAGCTTTATACATCATTAGTAAGGCCTCACCTTGATTATGCAGCTCAGTTCTGGTCTCCATATTACAGAATGGACATAAATTCGTTAGAAAACATTCAGCGTAGGATGACTAAATTAATACATAGCATTAGAAATCTTCCTTATGAAGAAAGATTGAAGACTCTTAAATTACATTCACTTGTTAGACGAAGAATGAGGGGAGACCTGATCGAAGTGTATAAGTGGAAGATGGGTATTAATAAAGAGGATATTAATAAGGTCTTGAGGATATCTCTCCAAGAGAGAACCCGCAGTAATGGATTTAAATTAGACAAGTTTAGATTTAGAAAGGACATAGGAAAGTATTGGTTTGGAAATAGGGTAGTTGATGAGTGGAACAGTCTACCTAGTTGGGTTATTGAGGCTAGGACTTCGGGTAGTTTCAAATTTAGGTTGGATAAATATATGAGTGAGAGGGGTTGGATTTGAGTGGGACTTGCAAATGAATGGATAGAGTTATCAGAGATTATTTCTTGGGTAGCATTGAAAATTAGGTTGCGCAAATGTTTTGTTAGTGGGATGGATTGTAAAGGACCTGCCTAGTATTGGCCAACAGGCCTGCTGCAGTGATTCTCCTTTCTTATGTTCTTATGTTGTGCAAGATGTTTTCTTATGTTCTTATGTTTTCTTGAAGTTCCTTGATATCTACGTTTGAATCAATTATCCTACCTATCTTTGTGTCATCGGCGAATTTGCTCATTTCACTAGTAATTCCTTTATCAAGATCATTGATATATATTATAAACAACAATGGGCCCAAGACTGATCCCTGTGGAACACCACTTGTTGCAGATCCCCACTCGGATTTAACCCCATTTATGTACACTCTGCTTCCTGTCTGTGAGCCATGACTCGATCCATGAGAGCACTTTTCCCCCAATGCCATGAGCTGCGGAACTCTATCAAAAACCTTACTAAAATCTAAATAAGCAATATCAAATTCTTTATCATGGTCAACAGCCTCAAAAGCTTTACTGAAGAAAGTTAATAAATTAGTTAGACAAGAACGGCCTCTCGTGAATCCATGCTAAGTATCATTAATCAGATTATGCTTTTCCAGATGGCTTCTTATAATCTCAGCTATATTTGATTAGTAATTTGCCTACAATTGAGGTCAGGCTTATTGGGCGGTAATTTGACGGTAACGACTTGTCCCCTGATTTAAAAATAGGAATTACATTAGCCATCTTCCACATATCAGACACTACACCTGTTTGAAGAGAAATATTAAAAATATTAGTTAATGGTTCATGGAGTTCCATTTTGTATTCCTTAAGAACCCTTGAAAAAACCTCATCAGGACCCGGCAACTTATTTTGCTTTAGTCTGTCTATCTGCTTCACAACCATTTCACTAGTGACTGTGATGTTACATAATTTATCTTCTTCAGGTCCACTAAAAAAATTAATTACTGGGATATTGTTAGTGTCTTCCTGTGTAAAAACCGAGAGAAAATAATTATTTAAAATCGAGCACATTTCTTTCTCGTTGTCAGTAAGATGCTCATAGTTATTTTTAAGGGGACCTATCTTATCTCTAACTTTTGTTCTATAAACCTGGAAAAAACTTTTTGGGTTAGTTTTCGAATCCCTAGCAACTTTAATTTCGTATTCCCGTTTAGTTTTTCTTATCCCCTTTTTAACGTCCCTCTTAATGTCAATATACTGATTAATAAGATGACTCACCTCTTTTGATGCGCCTATACATTCCTTTCATATGCCCTAAAAGATATTTGAGCTTATTATTCATCCATTTTGAGTCATTTCTATTCGATCTAATTTCTTTATACGGGATAAACGTTCTTTGGGCAGCATGTATAGTGTTTACAAAGCTGTCATGTTGATAGTTCGTTACCCCAGTCAACAGACGATAAGTGTTCTCTAAGCCCATTGTAATCTGCTAAGCAAAAATCTGGGACCGTTACTGGGCTAGTGGGTTGATCAGACCCTGATCCACCATGAGGCCTGGTCTCAGACCGGGCCACTGGGGCGTTGACCCCCGAAATTCTCTCCAGGTAAACTCCAGGTTCCTACTATCATACCACCATTCATTGTTAAAGGTTGTGATCACTTGTGATTTGTGATCGCTTGTGCCGAGTTCCTCTGTAATTTCTAAATTATTAACAAGGGTTTCCTTGTTTGTTAGAACCAAGTCAAGCTGGTTATTACCCCTTGTAGGTTCTGTCACAAACTGCTTCAAAATAAAAAAATTCTAAACTACCTCTGAAAAGTCATTAGATTCTAAATTCCCAATCAAAAAATTCCAATCAATCTGACTAAAGTAAAAGTCCCCTAGAATTACTACGTTGCCGTGCCTTGTGGCAATTTCCTCCCGAAGTAGTCTCCCTTGGTCCCTATCTAAGTTTGGAGGACGGTATATCACGCCTAAAATAAATTTTTCATACCCCTCTGAAAATTCTATCCAGACAGATTCTGTATGTATTATTTCAGATTTTATACCCGTTTTTATGCAACAATTTAAATGATCCCAGACATAGAGTGCCATCCCACCCCCCTTACCGATGCTTCTGTCTACTTGAAACAATTTAA
The DNA here is from genome assembly GCF_038502225.1 of Cherax quadricarinatus. Taxonomy (NCBI): domain Eukaryota; kingdom Metazoa; phylum Arthropoda; class Malacostraca; order Decapoda; family Parastacidae; genus Cherax; species Cherax quadricarinatus. The sequence continues at coordinate 46,880,919 of NC_091305.1, read as the reverse complement.
AACCCTGAATGTGACATTCAGTAGGCATGTCCCGATTTTTCATATTAAACCACGTCTCAGTTATTGCAAAAACATCAATATTACCCTCACTTGCAACTAATCTCAATTTGTCCATCTTATTTCTTGCACTGTGTGTATTAGTATAAAATATCTTTAGAAAACCTCCCTTCTCTTTTCTCTTCCTGCTGATTTCTGTTCCTCCATTATATCTGCTGCTGTCCTTGCCATCTAGTGCCACTGGGTTTCCAATATTCACCAATAACTCTGCCTCATTCTGCCTGTAACTGGTTTCCCTAAATCTCACACTATCGCGACACTGAGAATTCATTGATTTTCCACAAAAACCCATACCACTCTCTATTTCTAGTTTAAAACCTAAGAGCTCCCTCCACTGCGTTGGCCAGTGCTCCCACCCCAAACCTAGATAAGTGAACCCCATCCCTGGCATACATGTCATTTCTACCATAGAAGAGGTTCCAGTTGTCTATGAATGTCACTGAATTCTCCTTACAATGTTTGTCCAGCCAGCAATTGACATAAATTGCCCTGGACAACCATTCATTTCTAACTCCTCTCCTGGTCAAAATGTCACATATCACAGGGTTCCCACCCTTCTTCCTAATTATCTCTAGTGTTGTCCTATACCTGCTAATCAGGTCTTCACTCCTACATCTGTCAACATCGTTGCCTCCTGCACTGAGGCAGATAATAAGATTGTTCCCATCATCTTTCATGATATTGTTTAGGCGGCTAACAATATCCCCCATCCCAGCCCCAGGAAAACATTCCCTCTGCCTCCTCTTACTGTCCCTAAGACAAAAAACCCTATCCATAAACTTAACCTGACTGTCCCCAACTAAAACAATATTCTTTCCTTCACTGGAGGCGTTCGTTGTGACATTCTCAATGGTTCGGGTTCTAAGGAATGTCGACTCACTCTTGTCCACCAATGCTTCCTTGGTGCTCGTTGTGGCGTTCACAGTAGACAACCTGCATTCGTCTGGTAGCACCGAAAATGGGTTGGAAGTTTCCACAGCAGTCTTCTGATTCTTTGATGTTTCTGCCACTTCAACAGTTTTCTTGATCTTCAGCTTCATTCCATGTTGCCCGGCCACTGACCAGGTTTCCCTCTTGACCTGAAGACTCACAACAGGAGGATTACTACGAATCCTCTTGTTTTCTTCTGTCAATCGCCGTATCTCGAGCTTACCAACCATAAGCTCCTCGTTTAGCTGCTGGTAGAGTTGCTCTAGAGAGGACATCTTGGTTCAGATTCACAGAGAGCACACAGACAAGTCTTCACAGAGCAAAGTACAGGTCACCACTATTCGAGAAACTAAAAAAAAGAGGATTAGCCATAGATGGACCCAGGCAGTTCCTCATAGCATCACCATCACCTTGTGTACATATATATAAACCAGGGAACGGATGGGGTTTGAACCTATGGCGAGTGAGTTGTAAAACTCCAGGCCAGTGCGTAAGCCACTCGGCCAGCTGGTTTATGCACTGGTTTATCTGCAATCGTGTTGTTACGATTTTGTGAGTTGTGATGGCGGCTTTGAAAGGACTTGAGCTAGAGTTCATCATAGTCACGCTGGCAAGAGATAAATCTGTAAAATTTTGGATTTTTGGTCACTGGGTTCCATGCTAACCTCCGTGTGGTGTATATAAATGTACCTAGCTGGATAAATCTTATTGTAGCCAGCTGGTTCAGTGGTTTATACTGGCCTGGAGTTTTACGACTCACTCGCCATGGGTTCATACCCCACCCGTTCCCTTGTTTGTTTGCAGTCGTGAGTCAGTTGTGTACATATAAACAGTTATTTCTCGCATACAAATGTCTTTTACTTCTTACGATAATAATTTAAGAAACTGAGATTTACTCTAGGGAGACACTGGTCAGAGAAATAGCAAGCATCGAACTTAAGCTAAAGGAATCTTATAGGAGTCAGGAATCGTGGGAAGAACTAAAAGCCATAAATGAAATCGAAAGAAACCCAAAGTATTTCTTCTCCTATGCCAAATCAAAGTCGAGAACAACGTCCAGTATTGGGCCCTTACTTAAACAAGATGGGTCCTACACTGATGACAGCAAGGAAATGAGTGAGCTACTCAAGTCCCAATATGACTCAGTTTTTAGCAAGCCGCTAACCAGACTGAGAGTCGAAGATCAAAATGAATTTTTTATGAGAGAGCCACAGAATTTGGTTAACACAAGCCTATCCGATGTTATCCTGACGCCAAATGACTTCGAACAGGCGATAAATGACATGCCCATGTACTCTGCCCCAGGGCCAGACTCATGGAACTCCGTGTTCATCAAGAACTGCAAGAAGCCCCTATCACGAGCCATTTCCATCCTATGGAGAGGGAGCATGGACACGGGGGTCGTCCCACAGTTACTAAAAACAACAGACATAGCCCCACTCCACAAAGGGGGCAGTAAAGCAACAGCAAAGAACTACAGACCGATAGCACTAACATCCCATATCATAAAAATCTTTGAAAGGGTCCTAAGAAGCAAGATCACCACCCATCTAGAAACCCACCAGTTACACAACCCAGGGCAACATGGGTTTAGAACAGGTCGCTCCTGTCTGTCTCAACTATTGGATCACTACGACAAGGTCCTAGATGCACTAAAAGACAAAAAGAATGCAGATGTAATATATACAGACTTTGCAAAAGCCTTCGACAAGTGTGACCATGGCGTAATAGCGCATAAAATGCGTGCTAAAGGAATAACAGGAAAAGTCGGTCGATGGATCTATAATTTCCTCACTAACAGAACACAGAGAGTAGTTGTCAACAGAGTAAAGTCCGAGGCAGCTACGGTGAAAAGCTCTGTTCCACAAAGCACAGTACTCGCTCCCATTTTGTTCCTCATCCTCATATCCGACATAGACAAGGATGTCAGCCACAGTACCGTGTCTTCCTTTGCAGATGACACCCGAATCTGCATGACAGTGTCTTCCATTGCAGACACTGCAAGGCTCCAGGCGGACATCAACCGAATCTTTCAGTGGGCTGCAGAAAACAATATGAAGTTCAATGATGAGAAATTTCAATTGCTCAGATATGGTAAACACGAGGAAATTAAATCTTCATCAGAGTACAAAACAAATTCTGGCCACAAAATAGAGCGAAACACCAATGTCAAAGACTGGGAGTGATCATGTCGGAGGATCTCACCTTCAAGGACCATAACATTGTATCGATTGCATCTGCTAGAAAAATGACAGGATGGATAATGAGAACCTTCAAAACTAGGGAGGCCAAGCCCATGATGACACTCTTCAGGTCACTTGTTCTATCTAGGCTGGAATATTGCTGCACACTAACAGCACCTTTCAAGGCAGGTGAAATTGCTGACCTAGAAAATGTACAGAGAACCTTCACGGAGCGCATAACGGAGATAAAACACCTCAATTACTGGGAGGGCTTGAGGTTCCTAAACCTGTATTCCCTGGAGCGCAGGCGGGAGAGATACATGATTATATACACCTGGAAAATCCTAGAGGGACTAGTACCGAACTTGCACACGAAAATCACTCACTACGAAAGCAAAAGACTTGGCAGACGATGCAACATCCCCCCAATGAAAAGCAGGGGTGTCACTAGCACGTTAAGAGACCATACAATAAGTGTCAGGGGCCGGAGACTATTCAACTGCCTCCCAGCATACATAAAGGGGATTACCAACAGACCCCTGGCAGTCTTCAAGCTGGCACTGGACAAGCACCTAAAGTCGGTTCCTGACCAGCCGGGCTGTGGCTCGTACGTTGGTTTGCGTGCAGCCAGCAGTAACAGCCTGGTTGATCAGGCTCTGATCCACCAGGAGGCCTGGTCACAGACCGGGCCGCGGGGGCGTTGACCCCCGGAACTCTCTCCAGGTAAACTCCAGGTAATCAGTGTAGATCGTTAGGTTAGGTTGGGTTAGGTTAGGTTAGGTTAGATTAGGTTAGGTTAGGTTAGGTTGGGTTCGGTTAGGTTAGGTTAGATTAGGTTAGGTTAGGTTAGGTTAGGTTAGGTTAGGTTAGTTTAGGTTAGGTTAGGTTAGGTTAGGTTAGGTTAGGTTAGGTTAGGTTAGATTAGGCTAGATTAGGTTAGGTTAGGTTAGGTTAGGTTAGGTTAGGTTAGGTTAGGTTAGGTTAGTTTAGGTTAGGTTAGGTTAGGTTAGGTTAGGTTAGGTTAGATTAGGCTAGATTAGGTTAGGTTAGGTTAGGTTAGATTATGTTAGGTTAGGTTAGGTTAGGTTAGATTAGGTTAGGTTAGGTTAGATTAGGCTAGATTAGGTTACGTTAGGTTAGGTTAGGTTAGGTTAGGTTAGGTTAGGTTAGTTTAGGTTAGGTTAGGTTAGGTTAGGTTAGGTTAGGTTAGGTTAGGTTAGATTAGGCTAGATTAGGTTACGTTAGGTTAGGTTAGGTTAGGTTAGGTTAGGTTAGTTTAGGTTGGGTTAGGTTAGGTTAGGTTAGGTTAGGTTAGATTAGGCTAGATTAGGTTACGTTAAGTTAGGTTAGGTTTGGTTAAGTTAAATTAGGTTAGGTTAGGTCAAGCTAGGTTAGGTTAGGTTAGGTTAGATTAGGTTAGGTTAGGTTAGGTTAGATTAGGTTAGGTTAGGTTTGGTTAGGTTAGGTTAGTTTAGATACACAAATAACCCGCACATAAAAGACAGAAGCTTACGACGACGTTTCGGTCCGACTTGGACCATTGACAAAGTCACACTAACAGAGGAGGAGCAGGACGGCTATATATAGGCCTATATATAGCCGTCCTGCTCCTCCTCTGTTAGTGTGACTTTGTCAATGGTCCAAGTCGGACCGAAACGTCGTCGTAAGCTTCTGTCTTTTATGTGCGGGTTATTTGTGTATCGTTCCAGTCACGGTATTGTGCATTTTTGTTATTTAGGTTAGTTTAGATTACGTTAGGTTAGGTTAGGTTAGGTTAAGTTAGGTTAGGTTAGGTTAGGTTAGGTTAAGTTAGGTTAGGTTAGGGTAGGTTAGATTAAGTTAGGTTAGGTTACGTTAAGTTAGGTTTGGTTAAGTTAGGTTAGGTTAGGTTAGGTTAGGTTAGGTTAGATTAGGTTAGGTTAGGTTAGGTTAGGTTAGGTTAAGTTAAATTAGGTTTGGTTAGGCTAAGTTAGGTTAGGTTAGGTTAGGTTAAGTTAGGTTAGGTTTCAGTTAGGTTAGGTTAGGTTAAGTTAAGTTAGGTTAGGTTAGGTCAAGTTAGGTTAGGGTAGGTTAGGGTATGTTAAGTTAAGTTAGGTTAGGTTAGGTTAAGTTAGGTTAGGTTAGGTTAAGCTAGGTTAGGTTAGGTCAAGTTAGGTTAGGGTAGGTTAAGTTAAGTTAGGTTAGGTTAGGTTAGGTTAGGTTAAGTTAGGTTAGGTTAGGTCAAGTTAGGTTAGGGTAGGTTATGGTAGGTTAAGTTAAGTTAGGTTAGGTTAGGTTAGGTTAAGCTAGGTTAGGTTAGGTTAGGTTAAGTTAGGTTAAGTTAGGTTAGGTTAGGTTAAGTTAGGTTAGGTTAAGTTAGGTTAGGTTAGGTTAAGTTAAGTTAGGTTAGGTTAGGTTAGGTTAAGCTAGGTTAGGTTAGGTTAGGTTAGGTTAGGTTAAGCTAGGTTAGGTTAGGTTAGGTTAGGTTAGGTTAGGTTAAGCTAGGTTAGGTTAGGTTAAGTTAGGTTAGGTTAGGTTAAGTTAGGTTAAGTTAGGTTAGGTTAGGTTAGGTTAGGTTAAGTTAGGTTAAGTTAGGTTAGGTTAGGTTAAGTTAGGTTAGGTTAGGTTAAGTTAGGTTAGGTTAGGTTAAGTTAAGTTAGGTTAGGTTAGGTTAAGTTAGGTTAGTTAGGTTAGGTTAGGTTAAGTTAGGTTAGGTTAGGTTAAGTTAGGTTAGGTTAGGTTAGGTTAGGTTAGGTTAAGTTAAGTTAGGTTAGGTTAGGTTAAGTTAAGTTAGGTTAGGTTAGGTTAAGTTAGGTTAGTTAGGTTAGGTTAGGTTAGGTTAAGTTAGGTTAAGTTAGGTTAGGTTAGGTTAAGTTAAGTTAGGTTAGGTTAGGTTAAGTTAGGTTAGTTAGGTTGGGTTTCAGTTAGGTTGATATTGGTAAACAAGCATTCCACATCAAAGAAAGCTGTATTACGATTAGGTAAAATAATCTGCCTAACGAACCGTGAGTAATCAATACATGGTATAGGACTAACGATCTTATAGCCAGCTGACGGAGTGGTTACCACACTGACCTGTGAGTATTAGAACTCACCAGCCATGAGTTCAAACCCCCACCCTTTCTGTGAGTAGACGCGATACAAAAGTTTGAGCCAGAAACAAACAACTGCATAACGATTCACTGATAACTTTACAGGATTCTAATTTTTCTAAGAATTTATTGGTTTTATCTTGACATTTAATGTTTCAAAACTAAGGATCATCATTAAGTATCTTAAATTTGCTTGTGTCATTTAGAATTTAATTTTCTTAATGCACTCTTAGTTTTTGCATAATTCCATTACAATGATCGCTCTAAGTAATAATTGTTGTCCATTGATAACTCCTCTAAGATTATGGATTCCATCTTAGTTGACCTTTACTCACCGTCTTCACTCACCATCTTCACTCACCATCTTCACTCACCATCTTCACTCACCATCTTCACTCACCGTCTTCACTCACCATCTTCACTCACCATCTTCACTCACCATCTTCACTCACCATCTTCACTCACCGTCTTCACTCACCATCTTCACTCACCATCTTCACTCACCGTCTTCACTCACCATCTTCACTCACCATCTTCACTCACCATCTTCACTCACCATCTTCACTCACCGTCTTCACTCACCATCTTCACTCACCATCTTCACTCACCATCTTCACTCACCATCTTCACTCACCGTCTTCACTCACCATCTTCACTCACCATCTTCACTCACCATCTTCACTCACCATCTTCACTCACCGTCTTCACTCACCATCTTCACTCACCATCTTCACTCACCATCTTCACTCACCATCTTCACTCACCATCTTCACTCACCATCTTCACTCACCATCTTCACTCACCATCTTCACTCACCATCCTCACTCACCGTCTTCACTCACCGTCTTCACTCACCATCTTCACTCACCATCTTCACTCACCATCTTCACTCACCATCTTCACTCACCATCTTCACTCACCATCTTCACTCACCATCTTCACTCACCATCTTCACTCACCGTCTTCACTCACCGTCTTCACTCACCATCCTCACTCACCGTCTTCACTCACCGTCTTCACTCACCGTCTTCACTCACCATCTTCACTCACCATCTTCACTCACCATCTTCACTCACCATCTTCACTCACCATCTTCACTCACCATCTTCACTCACCATCCTCACTCACCGTCTTCACTCACCGTCTTCACTCACCGTCTTCACTCACCATCTTCACTCACCATCTTCACTCACCATCTTCACTCACCATCTTCACTCACCGTCTTCACTCACCGTCTTCACTCACCGTCTTCACTCACCATCCTCACTCACCGTCTTCACTCACCGTCTTCACTCACCGTCTTCACTCACCGTCTTCACTCACCGTCTTCACTCACCATCTTCACTCACCGTCTTCACTCACCGTCTTCACTCACCGTCTTCACTCACCATCTTCACTCACCATCTTCACTCACCATCTTCACTCACCATCTTCACTCACCATCTTCACTCACCATCTTCACTCACCATCTTCACTCACCGTCTTCACTCACCGTCTTCACTCACCATCCTCACTCACCGTCTTCACTCACCGTCTTCACTCACCGTCTTCACTCACCGTCTTCACTCACCATCTTCACTCACCATCTTCACTCACCGTCTTCACTCACCGTCTTCACTCACCGTCTTCACTCACCATCTTCACTCACCGTCTTCACTCACCGTCTTCACTCACCATCTTCACTCACCATCTTCACTCACCATCTTCACTCACCATCTTCACTCACCATCTTCACTCACCATCTTCACTCACCATCCTCACTCACCGTCTTCACTCACCGTCTTCACTCACCATCTTCACTCACCATCTTCACTCACCATCTTCACTCACCATCTTCACTCACCATCTTCACTCACCATCTTCACTCACCATCTTCACTCACCATCCTCACTCACCGTCTTCACTCACCGTCTTCACTCACCATCTTCACTCACCGTCTTCACTCACCATCCTCACTCACCGTCTTCACTCACCATCTTCACTCACCATCCTCACTCACCGTCTTCACTCACCATCTTCACTCACCATCTTCACTCACCATCTTCACTCACCATCTTCACTCACCGTCTTCACTCACCGTCTTCACTCACCATCTTCACTCACCGTCTTCACTCACCATCTTCACTCACCATCTTCACTCACCGTCTTCACTCACCGTCTTCACTCACCATCTTCACTCACCATCTTCACTCACCGTCTTCACTCACCATCTTCACTCACCATCTTCACTCACCATCTTCACTCACCATCTTCATTCACCATCTTCACTCACCATCTTCACTCACCATCTTCACTCACCATCTTCACTAGGTAAAACTGGTCAATTAGCAAGAACTCACTTAAAAATAAGTCCTTTCCAAAATTGTCTTTTATACGTTTAAAGATTTTTTTTTTCATTTATGTTAATGTAAAAATTAATAATTTTGTACCAAAAGAACCTTAGAAAACTTACCTAATCTTTTTATAACAAACGCAATTTAATTTAGCCTAATCCAACTAAATATATTTTAGGTAAGTTTACAATAATTTAATAATAAACTCAGACAATGAAATATATTTTTTTCGTTAGGTTCAGAATAATTTTTGCGAAACTATTGCATACATAAATTTTCGCTTGCCTTATTCGGCAAGAAGAGCGTTGTTATTTAAGCCAGAATCGCAAGTTTTGCCTATAGCCTATAGAGTGTGCAGTCGCAGTTCCTAGATGAAGTTAGGAAAATATTTGACACTGGCACGAAACAGCGATATCCTAAATTGTTTATGGAATCTGCCTTGCTGACAGCTAAGAAAACTTATTATAGGACAGAACCTGGGATAACACCTCAGACCAAGAATGTGCTGGTCCTCCCATATAAGCAGAATTTATCTATCCTACCGAATGCTCTTAGAAGATTTACTATACAATTAGTTTTTAAAAATTCATGGACTGTTAGAAGCACCTTGATAAATAATGCACCACAACAACGTGTTGGTGGTGTCTACAGAGTTGGTTGCAATGGTTGAAGTCTCTCCTGTTTGGGACAAACTGGAAAGTCATTGGATGTGAGAATGTCCCGGCACCGTTATTCGATATGTATAGCACAGGAGTCAAACGCGATTTTCAACCATATTAGAGCTTGTAATAACCCTGCAAATCGGCGTGAAGCAAGAGTCATCTTCCAGTGTTCCTCTTGGCTTGAAAGGAATATTGTAGAATCTGCAATTATTAATCATAATAAGAAGTCATTATACAATATCAGTGACGGACTGTTCAAATTAAATGCGGTTTAGATGAGGCAGTAGTACACAGTTTAAAATTGGGCTCCTATATGAATGCATCAGACTGTCTTCAATGTAGGGTCACACCGAGGAATTAGGGCCTATTTTTTTTTGTTTTCCTGCAGTTTCTGAAGGTTGAACAGGAATTTGCCTCAGAATTATGTGGGATGAATATCTATGGCCGGCTTTCCTGTTATCACAGATGTCTCCCTCTTTAATGAGTTTATTTTATTGAGCCCCATTTCCTTTACATAACTTTTTAGAAGTCTCCCCTCTATATGGTAACGTCTTCTCTTGTAATTTAAAGGGACACGTTGTCCCAGGCAGGGTGGATATAAGTGCCAGTGATTTCTATATTACTGACAATATATTTATATATTTATAGTTACAGATGACATAGCAGAATGTGACCGAATTTTTTATTATTGTCGCGTTAATTTCGTTTCCTTTAGGCTATTACAATATCAATGCTTGTGGGATTTTTTCTAATGCTATAATATTCATCTCTCTGACTATACTAGCGTTGGTACCTGGTCACTTCTGGTACCCTCTCCTTTCTCCCTCCCTCACTCCAGTAAAGACAGTCCTGTGGGAACGTTATTTA